>NW_022280141.1:42424-44617 GCF_004355925.1 Anarrhichthys ocellatus
CCCCCTCTCCCCGAGGGGGCCCCGGGGGGCCGCACCGGGGGGTAAAAAAAAGGGCCCCCCCCCCCCCCCCCCGCACAAACTGGCCATGTGCCATTTACACATCGGCTATGCATCACACTTTGCCTTCCCTTTGTGTTCATTATGTGTGTAAAGGCTGTCGGGTGTAACATTTTTCTTTGAAGGTCCCAAGAACTACTAGAGCGGCTTGAGTGTCTGTAAATATAGCACGTATATTTCTGACCCATGTTCACTGTGAATTACATGTTCACTACATAACCAAATGTGAAGACAGACGTGATTTGTCCCTCTGGTCTTACCGTAGGTCCCACATGTCCTGAGAAGCCCCTGTCCCCTATAGGCCCCGGGTGTCCGGGCATTCCCTGGAAACCCTGTAAGATACAAATAGACGGATGTGTGGAGCAGAAAGACAAACGTAAAAACATGACATACAGTCAAAGCCGTTTCCTGAGCTCCCGAGCCAATAGTGGTAGAGGAATTATCCATTCCAGTCAGGGGAATCTCTGCTGTTGACACTGTTCCAGCTGGGGGCCACAATACAGACTTCCCAGGTCAGAACACATTGACTACCTTAAAAAGCCCCACCAGTAGGTCGTCACAGCAGACAATACAACAGTGAACAACATAAGCTCCTTGCCAGCAGTAGTGCAAAAGGCAAAGTTTATTGTTGAGTGGAACTGCAATAGCATTGTGTTTATTACATGCCAGGCTGGACGTCGCTCTACAAATCTTTTAAACACATCCTGGGCCCAGTAATGCCGGGTTTTGGGCTGAGGGGGGTGCTAGAGGAAAGCTCAGAACATGACCAAAATGGAAACGGCTCATTCGTTCTCAGTAAATTGTATGTGTCCACATATCCACAGTAGGTTTCATGGCCATTAAGATATTACTTTTTCAAAATTCCGTGTCACGGACCAAAATGTTGGTCACGGTCAAATTCTGACCCCACGGTGACACCAAAGTCAAAATTCTACACACAGTGGCTCTAAAATGAAATCCAGTCTTACCCGGGGTCCAGTGATGCCTGGTCCACCGATGTTTCCTTCGAGCCCCCTAATGCCCTGTGTACAACACACATAGCAGAGAGATGAGGACAAACGAAAAGGGACGGAGGGTCACCGCTGACATGTGGCGTTCTGGGATCAAGCAGCTCACCTGAGGGCCTGGAATCCCCACCTCTCCTTTTGGACCTGGAGGTCCTGGTGAACCCTGCAGAGAAACACAACAGCAAGGTTGGAGAGAGGGCGAGGAGAGGCAGAGGAATGGGTTCAAACACAACAGTACGAGGAAGATTTAAAGTGTTCTCTCTTCTATTTCTGTGTTTTGGTGACTCATTTTAGACTCACCTGGACCCCTGGTCGCCCAGGTTCTCCTTTTCCCCCCCTTGCACCAGGTGGACCCTAAAAAGGAAAATAAGAAAACACAAACATTGTATACAAAACACTAGATTCATGAGTCCATGTTTAATAACACTACATGTTTAAAGCTAAGCAGGTTACTCACCGCTTTACCCTGCATGGCCATGCCTCGAGGCCCCGTGCTGCCCAGGGGTCCAAGACCTCCCTCTAATCCAGACTTTCCTGGAGGACCCACCTCCCCCTGAAACACAGAGAAACTAACTGTAGTCATCGATTTGGAGCTCCAAGGCGTGCCTCCGACCAAACCATGATTTTACTGTTAAATCACCAGATCACACTGGTGATTGTATTGTGATGCTCGGATCGATCTGCAGCAGATGAAAGAAGAATGCATAGCCAATGGAAAGAGGAGAAACTGACATGGAAAGGAGTTTTGGAAAGAGATTTTGTTCACCTCTGCCAACTTAAGCCACAATGTTCTCACCCCTGATACTCCTAAAGACACACCTGTATTTTGTATCTTGTGGATGTTTTTGTGGATGTATTACTTTTCTTTTTCTAGCGTTCCCTACAAACACTAACCAGAGTGCATCTGGTCCTTGTGCATACATGTATGTAACAATTCTGAACTAAACCAATCTAAACTAAACCTGTGTTTGCTGTAGTGCGGGCTTTCCAGCTGAAGGAGCAACACTCGAGTTTCTAAATGTTACTAAGCCTGAAGAAATATTTTCATCTCACCTTTAGGCCTTGCTCTCCCTTCTCACCTTTCTCACCACGAGGACCTGGCTTTCCCTGGGGGGGGGGGGGGGGGGGG
>NW_022280141.1:44717-45744 GCF_004355925.1 Anarrhichthys ocellatus
CCGGGGCTTGTGCGCTGGGGGGGGGGGGGGGGGGAGATGCAAAATAATTAGGTCAACAGGTTACCAAACAGCTGGATCACACACAGAAAGGAGATCTCGTGGTGACATACAGTGGGTCCAGGGGAACCAGAGGCTCCGGGGATGTCGGAGGAGCAGGTGCAGGTGTAGGCCGGGGCGGGACAGCTCTCCTCATCTCTCTGACACACAGACAGACATTCACGACAAAGACATTAAGCCAGCTGTTGCAGTCACAAGTACGTTTACTACGCTCTCCTGAAGTATTTCTCACTATTGTATAACCACTGGGAAAGAAAAGGGATGAAAGCAATATGATAGTGTAGGAAGGAAGTTAGGGTACAGGCTAATGTTTTAGGTATGAGTCAGTGTTCAGGTATATAATCAGTTGTTTTTTTTCCACAATGGCTAAATTGTGATTCAAACCTCACATTTGAGAAGCACACTACAATGGGGAGCAAAGCAAACTGCCCAGTGACCCTGTGGTTCCTCCAGAGCGTCAGGCTCGGTGAAACATGAAGCATCCAACGGGAAGAGTAAGGGGCTCCTACGTAAATCCTCATTTGGACAAACAGCCTTTCTCTATTCAGGGAATCAACACAAGGAATTCCTTACCTTCAGGACTCCAACTGGCTCCTGACTGAAATCATGTAAAACTGAAACAGTTTTTGAAGAGGTTTCAGTCATGTAGCCATGAATGATCTGGTGTTTCTGCTTTTACATTTTCTTGTTGAGTTCTCAGTTGTGTACATATTCATTGTTGAGTTTGTGTTTTGCATTGAATAAATAGAAATTGGTTCAAACACAGCTTCAGTTCTCAATATGCCTATACCACGATGGAGCTGACTAAATGTTAATATGAATGGTAACAGACTGACCACCCCGGGCAGGTCACAGCAGGTGTCCTCTGAAGCCCACGAGGTGTTGCACACGATCTCAAAGGACTGCAGCTGGAACTGGAAACGATGAAGAACACAGGGGACAGTAAGGGCACAGGACAGAAGAAAGACTA
>NW_022280141.1:50744-55571 GCF_004355925.1 Anarrhichthys ocellatus
TTCAAATAGAACAGAATAAAACGTACCGGTGCGGATCCACTATTGGGTCCTCTGGTCTTCACCAGTTTTCCCAGCATCTCAAAGCCGTCGGTCGGTAGGCTGCCTAGAGGGCGGGCAGGCCTCTCACCCACATGCTGGCAGTCCACAGACAGGGACACACTCACCTGGCTGACCGACAGGTGAACCTGCCAATCACAATTATGATATTAGAACCAGGTAGTCAGGGGTTCCCCCTCTGCCCCAGAGCACCTAGTTCCTCCTACCATAACTCTCTTAGTCTTAATTTGATTCGTGTTTGGGATCAGAAACTCTATCTTCTGGAAGTCGTACTGAATGTAGAAACGCGTGTATCGTGTCTGCGTGTTCACTCAGAGAAAGTTTTGTCTCCAATTGCAGCAATCAGGTGCTAATGTTTTTGAAGTACCTTAATGGCCTCCTTGTGTGTGTCATTATCACCGCGGCAGCTCCGACTGTTAACGAGAGGGAACAAATCAGCTGAACGAACTACTAAAAATAACCTGTTTTTAAAACTTTTCCCCTCGCACACTGCCTCATATCTCTCTCTATTTCCTTCTTTGCTTTTAGTCGTTATTACATGTATTTTCCTCAGCCCCTCTAGGGACAGCTGCTGAGATTATACTGTATGCGGAGTCTATCTCAAACCACCTCTTTCCAACATGCTCTTCCCTTTTATTACATGTCTTATTGGAGAGCACATAAAGATGACAAGGTAGCTGGTGGAAATAAGTATATATATATAAAACATGACATGTTTTGGCTGAATGACAGTGAACGTCTTATTGACATCCAAGACTTGCTCAGTGTTTATTATCTCACCTTGTGAAAACTGCCATAGAACAGCTGGTGGACCTGCCGCTGGTCAAAGGTCAGCTCCTGCACTTCTCCCCTGTAGTCCAGGCTGAAGTACACCAGAAGCTTGGTGGTAGCTGTGGGGAGCACAACAAGACAGGAAGATCAACCTCGAACTCACACGATGTCCTGCATAAACCACAGGGACTCCGAAGAAGGTAAAAGTCTGCAGCAAGGTGTTGTGATCTGGCTGTGTGTGAGGAAGAGACATAGATCATTATGACACAATCCCACATACAGCGTCCTACTGACGGAAAAACTGACTGACTGCAACAAATGTGTTTAAATAGTCCCCAACAAATGCAGTATTTCCTCCTGTTTTAATGTCTGTTAAGAACTACAGTGCTCAGCTGTTCAAGGAAAGTACTGAACATTAAAAAAAAGAGTATATTTATTTTTACATCTTTAGTGGCACAGACAGTAAGGAAGAGGGTTCTGGTACTGAGCTGCCGAGTGTTGGAGATATCGGCCCGAGAGATGTCTAACTTCTCTCCATCACACTGGATCTAGATGTCGCTCGGTTTGAAGTGGTCAAAGCATTTGCAAAAACTCAACTGTCATGTCTCTGACCAGAAATCATGACCCGGTTACTCAAGATAACCCACAGACCCTTGTTGTGAGCAGTTTCATGTAGGAACTACTTTCTTTCTACCAAACTACACCCACCAACCGTATCACTGCGCAGAAGGAAGCGTCCAAAATATATTCATCTTATTATCACGTTCCACAAAGAAAAGCAGCAAATCCATAAAATTGAGAAGCTGGGAACATTCGGTAATGTTGATTGTAAAAAAATGAAAACAACTACTCTGAAAATACAATGTAGATTATGTTGTTTACTAAAAATCATTGTTTAATTGCTCCCGCTCTATATAAAACCATAAACCGTACTCAAAACATAACAGAAAGGCAGGTCTCTGAGAAGATGTTAAGAAGTGACTTCAGCCATGTTATGAGAGTTGGTCCAGTTTCTAGAGGTCCCGATGGCAAATTAAGACCGTGTGACCAAAGATGAGACTACAGGGACTATGGAGTTCCTTGCAGTTTGGGAGTTAGAGGGATGCAGAGATGTCACTCACGGTCGAGCACCACTCCCATCTTGGGCTGGAAGTCGTTGTCAGTGAGCTGCCAGAGGGCGAAGGGCTCCCGGGGAGTATCCTGCAACACGCGGAAGGCCATGCTGATGGTGTGTTCTGGAGAGAAACCTGCAGGGTGGATGAACCTGGAAGGGGGGAGGGAAATAAAAAGGCAAAGAGGACCTGCTTTAAAGACGCAGTAAACATGTTTGCAATTGCTGGTGCTACATGTAGTTCCCTCTCTCTCTCTCTCTCTCTCTCTCTCTCTCTCTCTCTCTCTCTCTCTGCCGATTTCCTGACTATCACTATCAAATAAAGCAAAGAGCATAAAAATGAATCTTAGATAAAGCGAATTATCTTGCTGACTGTCTCGTTTAATTATATAGGTCATATAGAGGTATCAGTATTAAAGTGAGACTGTTTCATAACCAGTTCAAAGTTCCTCACAGTCACTTGAATGTGGAGCTGCCTTCATGGATATTGGTGTAGAAACACACAAAAGAAAAGCAGTAGGAGAGATGATCTCACTTGGTGCTCTGTGTCAGCTGCACGTCTCTGTACAAAGTGTAGGTGGGGAGGGTGTTGAAGACAAAGGGCTCGGCTGCCACGCCCTCCACAGACGAGTGGGCTCTCTTTGTCAGACCGAAGGCTTCCATCATGTCAAATCCTGAGACGATGACAGAAAAAACAATGAGGTGTAACTTTTAGGACACAGGGAGAGATTCTCATTGTTCTAAATCTGATGTATCAATTATTCAAAAAGCTTGGCGCTTTATCTGTGCGAGGACAGCTTGTCTCACCTTTGACAATGCTGTTTCTGATGGTGACTTCAGGGCAGACTGTAACACAACACGGCAGCGTTGAATCGTTATGAACAAGTCGGAGAAACAGCCTTTTCAGTCCACAAACAATATTCTAGTCTCACTATGGGCTCCAGGTACACTACAAGGAATTTAATGTTGATTATGTCTCAAGGAAAGAACTGCTACTGTTTTAATTTAATTTGTAAATACCTTTTGTTGTATGTGGAACACCAATAAATGACTGTAATGTCAATTGTTCAACTGTTTGGTAGTGTTCTGTAGTTATTTTGACAGAAAATGTGATTTTCTTACAGTGTACCTGGTTGAAAACTACACATTTAGTATCGTGTGGCCTGCGACTCTTTATATCTTTCTGTATATGGCCCACAATCAAAACAGTTTGGACACCCCTGGTCTAGAGGATAAAATAAATGAAAACACCAATGTAGTCCTCAGGACTGCAGGACAACAACAAGTCCCCAAGAGATAAAACTAATTCCTGTGCTCATCAGACTCATCTCTACGGAGGAACATAACTGCCCTCACCTTCGTTGTGGACGGGGTACATCCGGGGATGGATGGGAATTCTGGCAGGGGCTGTGACTGACACATTTAGCAAACAAGAAGAATGTTAAGAAGTTTACAGATATTTGTATTGAGGTTCAGTATCAATCTATACATACAAATTACCACTGGGTGAGCAACATAGAAATAATTTACTCCCAAATGTTATATTTGTATAATAAGCAGGTGTTGGCCAGCTTCAACATATTGTCAGTGTTACTGCGATCGGGTCAGACCTGTTGGGTGGAGAAGGGAGACAGCGGCGCCCTCTGCTGAGCCGAGAAGCGAGTGCACGCTGATACGATACAGAGTCTCTGGTTCCAGATCAGTGAAGCAGTGACTGCTGCTGGACTCATCCACAGTTTCTTCCTTTGCTTGCTTGTCTATACACAATGCACACAGAGACAGGACATATACACACCAACGTCATTGTCATTGCACAGAGTACAGGTACTGAGACAACGAAATGCAGTCTGGCATCAAACCAGAAGTTCAAAAAGCAGTGCAGAGTGATGTAGAGAGTATATACAGAATAACAGGGAATGAAGAGAATGTCCTTTTCATGTCCTAGCTTTCTCTCAAAGGAGGTTACAGTTACTTACAGTTCAAACTGTGACAAATTACTATTATTGGCCAGAAAATGTATTCTGATTAACTGGAACAAGGATAAGCCTACTGCCGCTTTATTAAAGAATCCCTGCAGTTCTGAAAGGTCCTTCACTGAAAAGTAGCCTGGGGAGTTTTAGTCCTGAGGGAATAATTCTCCTTGCAATGAACTCATAAGTTGCTCTTCAACTCATTGCTTCTATACTGCTATGTGGTAGTGTTTTAACTCAACTTCATTTTCTCCCTCATGTATCACTGTGTGCTATTCTGAAATGTTAAAGTTGGTGTCACCATCATACATGGCTGTCTGTATGCAGGACGACATGTGTGCAACACTAAGGTGAGGGAAATGGCACTATTTTATTATTATTTTTGTGGTTATTTTTGTGAGCTATAGATATGATGAAATGTAAAACGCTTGTTTCTGTTGCAAACCAATAAAATTCAGTTAGAAAAAATAAAGAATAAATAGAATGTGGAATAAACAGCGAGGGGGTATGAATACACCGATATGAGCAGTATGAATAGTATTAACAATGTGGAAAGAACCCGGGCTACTGTCGCATGTTTACACCAGACTATCTGCGCTGGCGCTGCTTCAGCCAAGTGACGGGGCAGAAACACAATGGCAGCAGTGAAAGCATCTCACTTCTGGAAGAGTTTTGTCTCCTCTTTGTCTCTCCTGTAAACTCATGTCCATGTAACCACACTCAGTTACTATCGGTTTTCACGATAGATTACCTTTGACAGACTGGATGACTATACGATATCCATCGACAGCAGACACGGGCCTCCAAGACACACAGATACTGGAGTGGTCTGACCTGACCACACTCACACTGCTCACCCGCAGACTTGCTGGAGAGAGAGAGAGAGAGAGAGAGAGAGAGAGAGAGAGAGAGAGAGAG
>NW_022280141.1:55581-75001 GCF_004355925.1 Anarrhichthys ocellatus
AGAGAGAGAGAGAGAGAGAGAGAGAGAGAGAGAGAGAGAGAGAGAGACAGACAGGTGAAATGGAGGGCCGATAAATAGAAAGGTGGACAACCTCATTTTACATTTGATTTTAGGATTTTCACCAGAAACCTCTAAGAAACGGTCCGAAACTTTAACTTATAAGAAAAATAAATCTGAGCAAAACTTAGTACGGTGTGTATGACTCACTGGTTTTGCCCTGAGCAGAACCGCTGCCTCCTTCTCTGTTGCGGTACTCGGCGGTGACCAGGATGCTGTACCGAGTATCTGTCTGTAACGACTCCAGCATCACCCGCTTCTCACCACCCGGGACCAACACCTGTCGACAAACAAAACCCACCTTTCAGGGTCGAGCTTTCAAGTTAAACGTCCGTGTGTCCTCACGGTGACGGGACTACTTTGCGTTTTTTCTGGATTCTCCGAGACCCTCTGAGAAGCACTACAATTTACTGTCCGGCAGGATGAAAGACAAAGCGGTTGAGAAAGTGATGGTTACAGCCCACTCACGGTGCTGTCCTGGGTTTCAGCTGCAGTCAGCGCAGTGTAGGTCACGCGATACTGGAGCACGTGAGCGTTCGGAGGTACCCAGCTGACCACCAAGCTGACGGCTGTCTCCTCGCTGACCGATATGCTGGATGGGCCTCCGCCAGACACTGCAGGGACGAAATATGAAAAAAAGCAAGGAGACTCGTGAGCCACCAACAATCCAACCAACAATCACTTTGATGGAGCTACAGAGTTGAGTGACTGAGAGTGGCGGGAAGGTGCACCAGCCAACTCTGCATAAAACTGCCCTGTATTAAAAAGGTGGCTGGAAAGAAGCCATGAGTCAAGACAAAAACACACCCAAGCATGTCTGGAGAAAGCATGAGAGTGACCCAGCTAAGACGTGGGACATGGTTTTGTGGTCAGATAAGACCCAAAAGAGAGAGCTTCTTTTGCCCAAAACACAAAGGGCTACAGCACGTGTGGTGCAAACCTAAAACTGCCTCTGCCTCAACAGACACACATCATGCTGTGGGGATGTTTCTCCTCAGCAGGGACTGGGCATCTTGTCAGAACTGAAGGATGGATGGAGCAAAATACTGTGAAAGAACTGGCTTCAGTCTGCAGAAGAAAAAAAAACTGGGAGCGTGGGAGAAAGAGCACAAGGCCAACGCAACACAGGAGTGCTTATACAACCGAAAGGTGAACGAGTCAGAGTCCAGGTGTCAATACCATCAAGAGTCTGTGGCAGTTTGAAAATTGCAGGCAACAAGCAAAAGTAGTAAAGTAACACAACGAGTAATGTACCTTTTAACTTTTGATACCAAGTAATGAATAAAGTATCACTACTTTTATTAACAATTTAAAAGCATTGATCGAAAAGATACCATTAAATCATCTGGGTTTACAACAAAAATACTGAATGGAAAGATATGTGCAGGTATCATTTGTACATATCTGATAGCTTTGAGGTACTTTACTTGAGTATTTCCATTTCATGCTACTTTATAGTTCTACTTTACCACATTTCAGAGGAAAATGTTTTTACTTCACTACATGTATTTCACAGCTTAAGTTACTATCTATTTCAAGATTAGGATCTCACATGTAAAACCAACTATCGAAATAAGATGCATGATCGTTAAAACCACTAGACAGCATGTAAACTTTAGCTCAACTCGTCATCATAAATAACGCATAACCAATATCGCAATTTTAAATAATAAGTAATTCTACTCAGTTATTCTTTTTGGGACTTCAAGTATCTGCTGCTTTCCTGTCATTGTGGTAGAAAATACAATACACACAACACCACCGTGGGAAAGTCCACAACCCACCTGACAATATTAACAGAAGAATCAATAAATACAAAGTCTTGCTTGTTTTTGTCTCAGAACACACCCCAGACTATTTGCAAGATACTGATTCAGGATTCAAAGTGGTTAATATGTGACAGTAATATTGCTGCAATATTCAACACAGGACTGGACTTAAACTTTTCGATGATGTTCTATGCTTGTCTGTTCAGATGTGGAGAATATCAATGATCATACTGTGCGTGCCTCCCAGTTCTTCTTGAAGTGTAAAAATTAATTTTCGTGGTTCACTGGAGGATTTTTTTCCTTCATATTTTAAGTTCATATTCAGTGCTAGAAATGACTCTCCAGTGCTGCTGATGGTATTTTCAGTGCGTGGGTGTGTGCGACTCACAGGTGCTATAGCGTGTGGCCACAGCTTCACTCTGAGCTCCATCTCCATAAAGTGCAGACAAAGAGATTTGGTATTCCTTATCGTCCTCCACCTCCTCCAGGATCGCCCCTTCACTCTCACCTCCAGCCCTCAGCTAAAACAAGAGCGGAAAAAAAAAGACTTGTACGTTAATCATTATAACACAATATACACTCCACCCGTCCTCTATCCATCCCCACCTGTCTCAGGTCTCCTCCACTGAGGGAGATCCACTTGATGAGGTACGAGACGACGTCATCGGCTGCAGCCTCCCAGCGCACGGTGATGTCACTGCCTGAGAAATTAGTCACCCTGAGGTCTGATGGGGAAGGCACCTTCACTAGGAGAGAAGGAAAGTGTGTCAGGAGAGGTAAAAAAGAGACTTTAGATTGATTGGATATGTTTTCATTCACATTTAATTCAATGTTTCTTCTCTCTGCTGTGCTTTTACACAAGACATCTCCTTCTGTAACATCAGATGAGGCCTTAAAGCACTAAAGACACGTGTGTGTGTGTGTGTCTTACGTGTGGTGACGTTACTGGTGAGTGCTGCAGACAGGCCTAGTGGGTAGTGAGACTGGACTGAAACCAGATATCTGGAGAGTGAAGAGAGGTTCTGCACCACCACTGAGTTCAGTCCTGCCACCTCCAGCTGGAAAGAGATTTAACATGAATGACTGACTCTTACTGTGGCTGCAGGGCCCTCCGAACCCATCGGCTATCGGTCTGACGGCGGATAAACCTCTGGAGGCGACGGACAATAATCCTGGAGTTCCAGTGTAGTCAGTGGATTCGGGTCAAGACTTCCTCTGTTGTTTGCTGCTCATTGCTTACAGATTAGCAACAGATGAAGTTGACTGCCGAAGCATAACTGTAATCATCTCTGTTATTCAGCGTCACATGAGAGTGGCTCAAAAGAATTTTGCGTATACGTCTCTCTTTTAAAATAAAGATGCGTTCTCAGCTCCGGACATGGTTTTGGAAACAGAAAGTTTGACACCGGTGTGTTTACCTGCTTGACGTCACTGCCGAGGTTGGTGCTGTAGGTGATTCTGTGGCCGGGGACGTCCACGGCTCCGGGCACCCAGCTCACCCTCAGCATACTGTGGGTGACCATCGGGAACTGAACGCTCGCAGGCGGTGGGAGATGCACTGGTGGGTGGGGGGGGGATGGTAAAATATAAAGGGAGGGAAGAAGAAGAAGAAGATAAAGGTGGTAAAAGAAAAATGATTATTCAGCGTAACGAAGTGATTTATTATTATCATCCCAATTCAGACGTCACTGTGCGAGAAGTGCTTCTATAATAGAGACGGAGGAGGGAACAGTGAGGAAGGAAGATCTGTAGGAAATGAAGAGAAGGAACAATAGGAGAAAAGTGACTCTCAGAAAAAGGTGGAGTGAGATGAAGAGTAAAGGGGGACAGAGAAGGGGAAACTTACAAATAAGGGGTGAGAATGTTTTGGGGAATGTCTTACAGGTGGTGGCAACAGCAGTGACGGGGTCGCTGGGATCCTCGTCAAACAGAGCGTAAAGAGTGACGGAGTAGTCTGTCGCCGGCAGCAACCCTGCCAGCTCCACCGCTGCCTGGTCTGCACTGAATTTCTCCTGCAGCAACACAGAAAAACAAAAAGCAAATGTCTGGTAGCAGTTCTTACTG
Organism: Anarrhichthys ocellatus; assembly: GCF_004355925.1. Classification (NCBI taxonomy): domain Eukaryota; kingdom Metazoa; phylum Chordata; class Actinopteri; order Perciformes; family Anarhichadidae; genus Anarrhichthys; species Anarrhichthys ocellatus. The sequence continues at coordinate 59,472 of NW_022280141.1, forward strand.
TAGATGTACGTCACGACGAGGAACGGGAGAGCCGCGCGTACATTAAACACTATGAAAGAAGTAAGAATAAGCAGCACATTTCAGATAAGGTTGGCTCTCTGTTTGCATCTAAGACATGCCCTGTTTCTGTCTGCTGATTGCCTTGGTTATTTGTGTAATACACTTATAAACCATGTGCCTTTACAGTCTCTCACACACACACACACACACACACACACACACACACACACACACTGCACAGAGAGAAAGAGAGAGATCCACTTCTCACCTCCTTGGCGTCATCTGGCTCCCCGTGGTTGAGTGCTGAGTACAGGATCATATACTGTGTTGCACCGGGCGCTGCGCCCCAACTCACCCTCAGCGTGCTGTATGAGGAAGGAGTCACCTCCAGGTTGGCGGGCATGGCCAGGGGCACTGAGTGATGACGAGAGCAGAGAGATGTCAGAGGTGGTTTGTGGTACACGAGCATGGTCTTAAAAACAAGCCTGTAAACTTGTGATAGGCACTTTGAGTACATCTCTGTGATTTACTGATGTGTCTTTAGACACCTTGTGTAGTCAATATGCTGGTAGTTTAGTCACCAACAGAATGGTAACAAGTCAGCACTGATTGCACTCTATTTCAGCAAATATTCCTCCTTATTTTGAGTTTGTACTTGTTGAGTCCTCCTTGGGCGTTCTTATGTGTACTTTTGGAAATGCTAAAAACTCAATTAAACCATTTCTCTTGAAGTAAATGGTGTTGGAGAAGACATATCATAAAAAAAGTGACTTTTTCAGTGGTTGTGCACATACATTTGGGTATCTGGAGTGCCTACACATTGTTAAAAAAAAGACTAATGAAAGAGAATTGTAGCAGGTCTGCAACTGAACATTTGGGTCATGCATTAACCTTTCAAGCTAAAATGTCAAAAAATTATGATGAACACACAACATTAGTTAATAGTGACCAGAGTGACCAAGAGCCAAAAAACACTACAGTGATATAGTCTAAAAACCAAAAAGCATGCAACCTACTATTAGCATCTGTGAAACTGTAACCAGCCCATTTTTAGAGGATGAGGCTGGCAATTTTCTATATTTCTCATATATATATAAATAATCCCATGAAAAGACCAAAGCCAACGATGTATTCCCCAGCAGATCCCAAGTGAAGATGTAAATCTCTAAAACAGGTTGTGATAAACCCTGTCATTGAGAGAAGGGTCTACATTTCCTGGCCTTGAAGGAAATAGTGCATTTGTTGGGTACTATTTTCAGCTGCATATTTTGATGGAATAGTGAGTATTTAAGGCAGCAGGACGTGTGTGTGGGACTGAGTCAATGTAATCTACAGCCTGTGTGTTCATGGTAATGACATTGATGTGTTTTTAATAGTTTGTGGACAACAATGGAGCTCTAGATGATACATTTGGATACATAGACAATGACTTGTTTGTAGGATAAAGTATTGGTTGATTTTGGTCTTTTCATAGGATTTGTTGATTACTGCCACGTGCCTCCACTTCATCATTTTATCCTATTGGACATATTGTGACGTCCCAAAACACATTTTTGGCCGTTACTCAAGAACTCATGTATTAATAATTCTGACAGTGACCTTTGACCTCCAAATTCTAATCAGTTCACCCTTGAGTCCAGGTGGACGTTTGTGCCAAATTAGAAGAAACACTCTCCAGGCTTTACTGAGACATGAGGTCACAGTGACAGGGACATGTGTGAGCGATGAAAAGACAAATGAATCTCTTGAAATATAATATTTAGCAGTGATGTCAGTATTACATGTGGTGACAGTTCCTCTGAGTGCCAGGCCCACATTGTCTTCATACACAGGGAAGATGGACACGTGGTACATCGTCTGAGAGGAGAGGTCCTCCAGCAGCACAGTGGACTCTGAGCCGGCCAGTACCACCTGGTGACAAAGCATCACTTGTAATCAGACGCTAAACATGCACATAACACTTGTATTTTGACATTATAATATTCTGTAAAAATATGGATTACTTTTAAGTGTTTTATTCCCTTCCCACACAGGACCACATCTTTTTTACAATAATAACACGAAAGGGGAGGTTGCGTTCTGACCTCCTGTGGACTCTGACCCTCGGCGCTGTGGTAGACAACTCTGTGCTGTTGGACTGGCTTCGTGGGATTGGTCCAGTGAAGCTGGACTTCTCTGGAGCCCAGTTCAGAGAAGCGGAGATCGGTGGGACTGGGGTAGGAGAGGGTCGGGTCCGCTGTGGGCCCAGGCTCCATTCCTGGAGACAAAGCATCGAGGAAACGGCACACTCAAACTCAACAAGATGCTTATAATTTGAAAAACTTCATGCCCGCCATAAAAAAAAAAAAAAAAATGTACGGCTCCGAAACCATTCACTCATTCCCTACACACTGTCCCAGGAGGAGTTCTATGTAGAAGGCTATATAGAGAGCTCATCAGCAAAATGAAAAAACACTTTCGGACACTACTCGGGTCATTTTCTCTGCGCCGTTTATTCCGTAACTGCTGTGGCACAATTATAGCATTCCAGATCAAGGACCAGCCATAATAAATACCGACATGCTTTCCTGTGATAAATACATATTTTAAGATATTGTATTGAGTTGCTTCATAGCAAAATGCTCTGAGTGAATTTAAGTTCCTGCTGGAAAGCAGTAAATTAGGGTATAATGCATGTTTAGGGCTTTTATTGTGAAAGGTAAGTATTTTCCCAAACTATTAAATACAAAGTACTTTGTGGCTGTTTGTGTTGTGATGCTCTGCTCACATTAAATATATAATTTTTCGCACCACAACTCATGAAATTGTGTCAATAGTGCTGTTCTTCATTTGTGCGTCTGCCATTTTTCCCTCAGCACAATGCATGATGGTACATTTTGCTCTGTTAGTGACCTTCGGTTGTAGACTACTTTTCACTATAGTATAATAAATCTCGCAATACATTCGGACAGCACTACAAAATGGCGAATTCACTACATAGTGAGTAGTGAGTGATTTCAGACACAGCCTAAGCTTGTGTGTGAAGAGAAGACAGACAGGCACATATGTAGACAGATAGATGGGTTACGTTTTGAGATGCCACGGTCCTTTATCCTCCCGCACAGGATGTGGACCAGTCGTGTCACCAGTTTGCTGAGCAGAGGGAAGTCGTTGACATTGTAGACGTTCAGATCCACCGGCTCTGACGCCACTTGTCTCAATTCGGCCTCATCGGCATTCTTTACACCTGAATAACAGGAAACACATTTAGTGATTTGAACAAAATGCCTCTGAGTGCCTAACAACATGAACATAACAGAAACTTTTTTGCTTAATGGTCATTAGACCACATCAGACTGTGATTACAGTCCCATGGTGCACACAAATGCAGAGGATAAATGACAAACTGCTTGAAGTGTTTAGCCTCTATGCCGCCTCTCCTTCTCTTCTTTTCAGTCTCACCTACAGCGATGATCTCCACGCCGGCGCTCTTCAGCCGGTTTGCCGCGGCAATGGCGTCATCCTGAGATTTCCCGTCGGTCAACAAGACCAGGAAGAGGGGAGCGCCCGACCTCGCGCCTGCCTCGGCCCTCATGTTCTCATCCATGACATGGAGCAGCGCCTGGCCTGGGAGACGGATGCATGGTGACGCACTGACAGACATGCGATGCATGTGCTCTACTGTGTGCGTATCGTTACGCATCATGTGCATATAATCGAAAGACAGATGTTGGGGCTCGAACACACTAACAGTATCGATGGTGATGTGCGTTTACCTGTAAATGTGTTTCCTCCCTTGTATCTGAAATTCCTCACTGCCTCCAACAGCTGGTCTTTTGTGGTGAAGTTGTTGAGCTGCCACTCCGTGCGGGGGTCTCCGCTGTACTGGGTCAGACCTGGGACAAAAACACAGCATTTAACAGGATTTCTTTTTTTTTTTTTTGTGGGACAGGCCATTAGGAAAGGCTTTTGTCTTCATTATTTTGTTTCTACAACAGATCTGTTTAACAACCAAAAGCTAGGAGACAATATTTGGCAGGCTGTGACTTGATTCTAGTAAATCAGCTTCTCAGTGTAGCAAAATGAGCATTTATTTACCAGCAAACAATGCATATTATTTCTTTAAAAAGGTTAACAATGCTCCATTACAATCTAATCAACCACAACCAGAAATGTAGTGAGACAAGAGAATGTTCTGTTTTAGAAAATGTGGCGTAATAGCTGAACAGTATTGCTGTAAAAGCTTTGAACGAAAGTGTGTCTGAGTGCATGTGAGCACTAATAACTCCCCACAGGAGGACCAATCAGCAGAAATCAAATGATTTTTCAATAAATTCACCTGTAGCTAAGCAATATAAAAGTCATAATAAACAACAAATACTTTACATCATCACTTACAGCATACCCCTTAAACAATCTGCACCTCTGAAACATGGACTTCCATGAATACACACTCTGACCCTCACCGATCTGAACGTGGTCCGGCCCGATGCGGAAGGGGGTCATCAGGCCCTCCAAGAAGTCTCTGACCCGTCTGAAGTTGGTACGTCCGATGCTCCAGGAGCCGTCCACCAACAACATGATGTCCGCCGCCGCAGCGCTGTCACACTCAAATCGTTTCCTTGGAGATATACCTTAATAAAAAAAGGAAGCATGAAGCAAATAGTCTTGAACTGATCAGAGGTCAGGAGACTTTAGCTGAAGAGCACTGAAGCGGTTCTCACACATAGTTCCCAATAGATTACTGGGATACCTTTCAGGCACCGCTGGTGATTTTCACTATTCACACATTCAGGAACATTTCCGTCTTGCGCCCTTTCACTCATGCCATGGCAATGAATAGATGGGACATGGGACAGTCCAGCAGATGGCTGTAAAGCAACACTTATGGATGCCAACCGTCATAAAACTCAACAGAAGAAGAAGAGGCAAGGCTGGAGGTACGTGTACGCGGTGGAAGTCGTCTCTTATTATTTTCAGGAACATGGTGGGCGAGGAGCTAATTTTGTCCGGTGCTAATGTTCTTGTAACGTATTTATTATTCCTTGGCATACAGTATATGCCAAATCGTAAACAAGTTGCAGATTCAACGTAACCCTTTATAATGCTCGTCTCTGCAACATTACCGCGTCTATTCAAAACACAGCTGCACCGCCTTGTACCGTACTTATATCACTTTGTAGTGTTTCTTCCTTTCATTTGTCACCCATCTGTTTATTAAAAGGTAAAAGTATAGTTTTCATTTCAGAAACAGATGGCTTCATGCTTATAGGCAGGCAAAAGGTAGGCGTAGGTGTTAAAATGTGAGCGTAAATACCATGTGTACATGTGTCGACAGGGTGCAGCCATGAAAATGAGTGAGTTCCCATGCATGTGAACGTGTGCTTGCTCCCTTGGATTGTGAGGGAGAGAGAGGAGGAAACATGTGCCCTGCAGCCGAAACGAGACGGCCTGTCATTATCCTTTCCTTTACACGTCCCTCCCCTGTGAAAACACTGTCATCACATTTCAAACACTGCTCTCAAGCCTCTTGTTCATTCACTCATAAGAAGAGCCAAAGATGATGGTAGCCAGACGTTCTTGAAGATACCCTGCTTACCTTCCTGCTTAAAAGGGAGTTTGCTTCCATCATGTTTTGGTTCATTAAAATAACAAATGTCAGTGTTATGTCATGTTTCCTGACACTGGGGAGCAGAGGTTACCTGTCACCGGTTGGGTAGGGAAGGGTGTCTTCCGGGGTTTCTCCTCGGCTGCTTTGGCCTGTGTGGTCCCCTGCTCCTCCTTATTCTCCACTCTCGAACGATCCCGCTCTTTGTCCTTCTTCCTCTTCCTCTTCTCTTTGGTGGTTTTCTCTTGGGCCTCATCGGGGGGCTGAGAGGGGGTTTCTACTGCTGGGGGCTCTGAAGGAAAGAGCACATCGGTGGGGTTAGATAAAGTGGAGACTGCTTAGGGGACCAGTTGAGGCTGTATGTGTTACATCGTACGTAGTTACATCTTTTTCTTTGCCTGATAGATAAAACATCAAACACTGCTCACAATCCCCCAGGCCCACCTTCCTGTGCTACACCCACTGTTGCCGGGCTGTCATTATTGTGTGTGTATTTGTCTCAAAGCTCTTTAGTGTAGGCGTGTGTAAATGCAGTATACTGTACTTACTGTACTAGCTTGCTTATATGTGTGGCTTGTCAACGTTTCCGGTCAAATAGCGTTGTAATGACAGAGGCCGAGGAAGATCAGATCAGAGAGATCAAGCTCTGTTGTAGGTTTTTATGTTCTATACCAAACAGACATAAACAGTGGGAGATTCATTTCTGGAACAGCACGTCCTATTTGTCAAACAGGAAAACTTTTCTTGTAATTGATTCAGTCACATCTTCAACTGGAGAGATACATTTTTGGGCTCCGGAGCTTCAGTAGCAATCAACAGTGAATATTGACTTAATATCTTGTAAACAAGCTTAGTAATAATGTATTTTTAGTTTAGAGGGTAGGAGTTAAATTGGTTTCATATTGATTCTTATTATCTCCCTGAGATCTTCCTCATCGTCAGTGTTTTGTTTCATTTTGAAAAAAGAAAAAAATAAGTTAAATAAAATCTTACACCAAAGTATGGTTTACATTTTGTTCTGCCTTGTCATTTGCAAGCACCTTCACCATTTCAAGTGTTAATTGTAAAAACAAAACGTTATCATTATGATTTTACATCCTCTATGACTAAATATTCAAGGCTTCGGCCGGGGCAGAGTGACCCAACCTGCAGCGCTCACAGGACCGCACACATGTGCTTTCGTGCCTCGTGTGAACGAGCACAAGGTGCTTTACAAATATAAAGACACATGGCAACAACTGCAGGGCTTATTTTCAATCACAGGGAAAGTTCCTGAGAAGTGCCACCGAGCATCATCTTCAGAGGCACCTTGTGGACAAATCTCATAGACCCACATGATTGGTCGAGGCTTCAAAAACATTTTGAATATACGTTTTTGACATGACCCCAGTCATCACACGGAAATAATAGTGTTGTTATTACTAGCAGGCACTACCTGTAGTAGCAGCAGCAGCGGCGGTGGTGGTGGTGGGGTCCGGATACAGAATTGTCGGCACGCCCAACAGAGCCTCCGTCACATCGTCCAGGTCTCCTGACCCTGACCCGCCTGGCAACGTCTTCTTCTTCTGCTCTCGACTACCGCTGCGGATCGTTTCCTCCTCCCGCAGACCCTCCACTGGAGGAGGGAATCACATATGAGTTATCAATATCAAGAGTCAATAACATGAATGCACAGTGGTGCAGGAAATGTGAGGCTCAAATTTAATAAAAAGAAGCTCCATCAAAATGTCTATGCATGTTTCCAAATCAACTGTAGATATACCAATATACTGCAAATATGAAACACCGTTACCATCTAATAATCACTATCCAATATACAGAAAAATAACTATCCCTCTGCATCTGTTAGAACTCTAAGCCTAGGATTACAACAAGGGCTATAGGTTTAAGGTGGGCTACTGCACAGGCCATGACTTTAACTGAAGCTATGACAAAACATCAACAATTTTATAGATATAGCTCATATATTTGCTAACTGTAACCAACCTCACAGACATTTTAAATGACACCGTTCTCACCAGCATCACACGAGGATGCCTGAAGTGAGTGCACACATTTTCTCACAGATACCAGGGTCAAATAAAATGTTTACTACCGAGTCTTCAGCCATGCTAGCTAAATGGTAACATCAACATGCTAACAGGCTTATTTATTCATAAATATAAATAAGTTAGTAATTAGTGTGTGTGCATTCGTCAAAAAGTAACATCATCCGCATGGGTAGAAACATTGAGACAGCAGCATCTGATCAGATACCTGCCAGTAGGGCTGCAACCAGACCGAGTGAAGCCGATGCAGAAGCATCTTAAAACTTGCATTCTCTCTGCTGACCAGCAGGGGGCGACTCCTCCGGTTGCAAAAAGAAGTCTGGTTGTATAGAAGTCTATGAGAAAATGACTCTACTTCTCTCTTGATTTATTACCTCAGTAAACATTGTAAACATGAGTTTATGGTCTCAATCTCTAGTTTCAAGTCTTCTTCAATACAGCATGATGTTCATTTAGTAAATGATGGTCCATTTAGAGTCAAACAGACCATAAAGCAGAGAATGCTTTAGGGTGGGCTTACTGTGATTGACAGGTCGATGCCACTACCAGAGACGTATACGGTGTCTCTACGTCACTCCTCCACATTCCAAATACGGTAACTTCCGTTCATCAGTTGCAAAAAGCCAAGATGGCGACGGCCATAATCCAAATCGCTGAAATCGAGGCTTCAAAATGCCAACCCACAAACCAGTGGGTGACGTCACGATGACTTCGTCCACTTCTTACATACAGTCGATGGCTGCAACTAGCAATCCATTCTCATTATCCATTAAACTGACGATTACTGTTTAGATTAATCGTTTGGTCTATTAATTTTCAGAAAATAGTAAAAAATGTCCTTCCCAGTTTCTCAGACTTCTAGGTGATGTCTTGATATTTTATTTATTTTTATTTATTTAAATGTCTTGTTTTGTCAGTCCAAAAAACAAACATATTGAGTTTTGATTAAAAAAAAGCAGGGAGTCTCATTTTTGCAGAAAGACTTTAACGATTCATCGATTATCAAAATAGTTAGCGATTATTCTGGGGCAGCCCTCTTTTAGTTGATTAATTGACGAATTGGTTGTTTTGGTCTTTGTCAACTAAGATTTCTTTTGTTGATTTTTTTATGCCTTTTCCATACAAAATGACTTACTTCTAAGAAACTTATGAGCACAATAAACACAAGATTTAAAGTGGTGCTTTTGTGTGAATCTTTGTGGAGAAACTCTCCAAACTTTGCAGATATGTTGAATAAATCCACTAATCGATTAGTTGACAAAATGGTACGAGTGTTAGTCAACTAAGAATTGCCGTACTTACTGTCATTTCTGTTGCCCCCCCTGTTACATTTGAGATCAGCGAGGTAACATTGAACATGGTTATGTTACATTACCCCTCTGGCTTAACTGCTTCACCAGATCCTGTTGCTAAATCCTTGCCTGGAGTTAGCAGACAAAGTCAACAACAGCAGAGGGAGGAAATAAGTACTGGGCCCAGAGGGCATTGAAGCAAATGGGAAATGCGACGCATCAGGAAGGAATTCCCATGCTGCCATCATTCCAGAGAGACAGACAGCCGGTGTTGCAAATTTCCAAATTAACATGTTTTTCAGACCTGCCTGGACACGCTCGACTCGACACAGTAACCTACTATCACTTTGCAGCCCGCTCGCAGGCAACCACGGGCTTACATCCACGTAAGACAATCAAATGCCAAACGTGAGGGGGGCTCACAAATCAGGGGGAATCGACAGCCACAGAGCAGTGATGGGATTCACCGCCAGCGCCGTAGGAAAGGGAGATGTCTGAAACAACCTGAGGGACAATAGGGCTGATGCCAATTCCCACACAGACCCTAATCCTCCACACACAGGTGACGCTTCATCAAAACATCCCCGTCTCCTCAGAAATGACCGGTAATCTCTCCTCTCTGTGAACTGCTCGTCCTACAAACAGTGTGGGCAGAAAGCCATCACTGACCGTGTTATTATTGCTGGTGAGGTTGCCTTTGTGAGATGTGTTGGTGGGCAGAACCCAGGAACGCGCTGAACTCAAGTAAGTATACACAGCGACTTCAAACAAAGCCCACTTTCAGCCTGTAATCCAGCTAGAGTAGTATTTATACCCACTCGCTGTGTGTGTGCGTGTGCGTGTGTGTACTTGATGGGGTGGGGAATTGGGAGAACCACTGCACACTCCAAGAAAGATTAAGAATGTCAAAAATGCACCCCTTGCTACAATAGGGACTTTAACAGCATGTTTTCATCTCTAGTCGACGTTGTGACTCCCACCCAGCCTGTGGATGACGTCCCTCGTTCAATCCCACAAAGAACTGCAGCTTGTTTTTGTGCGGTCCCGTTTATCAGAGGAAAAAATGTAAGGATTACAGATTCAAATTAAAATCTTACACCATATCACATAAAATGGCCTTTATAGATATGCAGTCATGTTTAAGCTCGCTCATAAACACACACACACACACACACACAAACTGCCTACCTCATATCTCTACATCACTCCACACCCTACGTCGTCTTTTTCTTTTTCCAATACTTCATGTTTCTCTGTCTGTCTACATCTCTGCTTGCTCACTGCACAAACCAGCCTCTTACTTTTTAACTGCATAGTCTTTCTTGCATATCTTAAGATGCTTTACTATTATTATTATTGTTCCAAATATGATGTTGGAAAAATCTTTATGTTGGGAAATAACCCGCAACTCCATAAAGGACTGTTGAACTTCTGTATGTCAACAGTCTGTTGCTGTTCACCCACGATGCTTTATGTTGATGATACACGATAAGCTCTTGGAGGTCACCTCTATCGTCTCTCCTCTCAGCCAACCTTGCTAGTTTCTTACTGGTGAATCGTCGCTTTGCGAGAAGTTTCTCTGTCGTCCCATTGAGCACGAGGACTTGGAGGGCGTATTCCTGACTGGAGTCCAGTCCTGCCACCGTCGCCCGGCCCCGCGTGGTGGTCAGCATCAGCTCGGGCTGTGGCACCTCTGGAACAGATGAGCATTTTGGTTAAGTCTGAAGGGAAAGGCAGGCTTCCTGACATCACCTAAAGTCTTTTTTCCGTCGCTAAAGTATTCAAAATAAGCAGGAGAGAGTTGAGCTGATTTAACTTTATTGCCATTACTACATAACTCATAATGCAGAAGAGAAAAGACAACACAGCATGATAATAAAACCATCTCATGCATAAAACAGAATATCATGAATTTGAAAGATACACAAAAAAAGAGCGTCTTTAGCTTCTATACTGTAGGTAATCCTCAGTGAAAGGGAATATTTGAGCGCTGTACAGTTACAAGAGGGATGTAAATCATCATCCGCTAAAAAGTGGGCGGGCTCAGAATGTAGCACAATCCGGAGGACTGGGGCTCCACATACACCTCCCTTTTTGCTCAAAGTTGATATAATTGGTTGGTATTAGCTTACCTAAGCATACTTTATATTTAGTTTTACAGGAAGAAAAGACAATAGGAAGAGATTGATTTTATATATATATATTGTTAAATAGGTACACTATATGACCGGGGATGTGATCTAAAAGGGTTAAAAAAAAGAACAGGAATTACAATTCAAGTGTAAGCCTTTTTAATGGAGCAACAAATTGGTCAAAACTTTAAGAGGAAATAAAATGTAATGTGTATAGTTTATAAACAGAATTGGATTGAATAGATCCGCCAGATATCATTCACCAATACCCGATGTTGGTGCATCCCTACTACATAGGAAATTGTAATGCTTTCATATTTTCTACTGGTTTGCCAGCGATTTCAGAGGTAATTTCCTTCTTTTGTGATCATCTCTTTAGTGTCTCATTATTGAGCTGAAGGCTATCACTGCTGCACCGTCTTACAAGATCAGACACCTCCCTCCTAAATGCCGATTCATCAGATTTTGTGACTAACCCAACCACTGTGCTATCGTCAGCAAATTTTAAGATTTCATCCGAGTCAGATAAAGCAGTGGAGAGAGGCCAGCTGGTGTCCATGTTAACTGTAATAAAGCATGTTTAACAATATGACCGCCATAACATAGCAAACACAGTGTACGATATGTTTCCCTCCTGCCTCAACCTTTCCTATATACCTACAGATATGTTTTTGGTTGTATTTTTTAAATGACAGAAGCCCCCTTTATTCAGCAGGAATACCACCCGTTAACATTGGTACTCTCCTCCGGCAGCCGAATTGAAGCACTTGCATAATGGCCATATAAGCACATTGGGTTATAGAAAAAAATGTCACTCACATACACTTATAATCAATTATGATCACACCAAGATAACATGGCAAGTAAAAAATACAGTACAGCTATATACATATTCAAATGGTGTCTCCACTTCATTCTTTCTATTGTAAAAGTAAACATCATTTTATTGTAATAGAATATTTTCTGATAAAACACTACCACATGGTGAGTAATAAAGTACTGATCTCCATCCCTCTCCACTTCACAGTCTACTGGCCTCGTGTCTCTGGGTCAGATCCACTTCTCCTTTCCCAAAGAGATTAAGTTGCAAAAGTCAGCATGTAAACAATAAATAAGTGAACAAAAAGGTCAAAATGTTCCCGCATCATGCTGTAGGTCTAACTGGAGTTATTGGAGTAATATTTTACACTGTAAGAGACAATAAACCTGCTCCAACAGCCACTGAAATACTCTTAATGCATTTTCCAGGATTGTACTGCCTTCCCTCTTTTATCTCATCTACACAACCTTTTCATCCTCTCACTGCCCCCCCCCCCGCCCTTGCAGACCCTACACCTCAAGTCTCGTGTTGGATTGAATTCTTCTTCTAAGCCCCCCCCCCCTCTCTTTTAGACGTGCCTGGGCTTAGCTGCCCAGTGTGGAATGGGAGATAGGGTGACAGAGGGAAAACAATGTTGAGGTAGAGGTTGATCACAGATTCTTCCTTCCTGCCAGGAGGAGGTGCGGAGAGAGGGAGCTGCGCTCTTATCCAAACCATCACCTGAGAAGCAAGAGGGCTGACACATTCAAGGCAGCCGGGATGACAGTGAGCGGAAAGGCTCTTTCTCACTACGGTTAAATGCCGTTTCCAACTAGAGAAGAGTTGTCACAAAGATGACTGCAATGCTGTAGCATGAACATTTCACTTAATTGGAATTAAAGGGGCCTGGGCCAAGTATTGCTAACTTCACCACAGAGAGGAAAGTCTCACCTGAGATGGGTCTCACTCGGACCTTGTAGCCCTGAACGGGTCCGTCAGCCTCCTTCCATTTCATCTGCAGTCTGTCCTCAGACAGGACCGTCAGTTTAAGACGACCTTTACATCCACAGACACAAAAGGAAGAAAACAGAAAGTAAAATTGAGGTTTCATAATGTGTGTGCGTGTTGTCTTGTCGAGGATTTGGGTCAAGAGAGAGAGGACAGCGTGACAGCATGACAGTTGCAGGCCTTTCAAAGATCAAAGAAACAAGCTGTGAAGCTTTCTTCACTCCTCTCCAAGACGGCCGAGCCCGTCTCGCTTCCTTCTCCCCAAATCAAATCCGTCTCTTGTTTCGACTTCATCTACATAATTTCCAGCAGGGGCTTCCCAACAAGCAGAGTCTTTCATGTCTCTGTCCATCCATCCCTCTCTCCAGCTGCCCCTTCATCCATCAAAGCATGCCCTGTCCTCCCGTCTGGTATAGAAACAGGAACAGGACGCTGGTTGGGGACTGGAGGGTCAAAGGTCATGTCAGAGGAACAGCACAGAGTTACAGTGTGTCAGGGTTTAGTATGTACTATGTGGCAGGGTAATAGATGGGGAGGAAGATGGGGGGGCGGAAGCAAAGAAGAACAGCATGAATCATAGAACTTTGTCTTCATCGCTTCTGTGGACGTATGACCCTCAGCACTCAACAGATTATTTTCTGACTAGCATGTATGTGTGTGTGTGTGTGTGTGTGACTGTGTATTGGGGCCAGGGGCCTCTGGAGGGTCCTCATCTTCTTGGGGGCCTGGCAGCAGATCAGATAGGGTCTGACGGGGATTTAGAGAGACTGAGGTCAAGGTCTTACAGACCCACTAACAACAACAACAACCTTTCCACACAGGCGGGCAGATATGCAGACGAATAGAGTGGCTGTTTTGTACTCACTGGTGAGTAGGACGAGAGCAGCTGGTTGTGGCCATCGTTCTTTAGTTCAGTACTAAAATAATGAGCTCTTTGAGTCTAGCCAAGTGTTTCTTTTTACAAAATGTAGTATAAAGTAACCAGTAAATAAATAGAAATAGCATATAGAAAACGCAAATTCTAAAAAGCCAGTCAAAATGATTGCAAAGCACTGTGATGTATGGAAATTAGCACATTAGGTATTAAGCATATTAACTAATCAATTCATTGATTACATTACAAATATCACATCTTCACAATAATGAAATACGTTTCAGTTTCCAAGTGTATAGCTTGTGTATCAGTGATTGTGTCAGTAGTTTGTGAATATCTGAATGAGCTCTTTACAGTAAGGCTTTGAACATTGGGCCTCCATTTTTGTAATCTTTCATTAAATCTCTCGTACTGTCGTCTGTGAGGTTTGCTCAAGTGCTGCACAAAGTTGTCGATAATTGCTCGTCTGATCATAAGCATAATTGACTTCAAATCGCCTGTTTTGCTTTTTATGTGGGCGAGTGTCTTTCACAAAGAAGTCATGAGCGAGTAAAAAGTACAACTCTACCAGCAGACAAAAACTGTCAGTATGGTCATACAGAAACAATTAAAAATATGAACAGCACAGCTGCAAACAAGGCGTCGTTGGAGCAGAGCTGTACTGTGACAAAGAGGAAGTTTGACATGAACTTAGAGGCCAAAAACCGTCTTTCTAAAGCGAAGCGGCCCATGAGTAATGGCGCTCAAGAGGATGTGACAGTCACAGAGATAATATATTGTCCTAGCAGCTACTGAAACATGCTGAAATATGCTGATCTGCTTTAAGGCAAACTACAAGTAACTCTAGCATGATGACCTACTGTAGACATGTGAACATGTATAAACTATTGAGGGGAAGATACACCATAGCAACTGTGGATGCTTGTATTACAATACATTAAATGATTGACTTGTGTGAGACGACATTATCTATGCTAACGATACTGGTTATAGTAATTTACATTGTCTTATAAGATACAGGCAGCTAACAAGCTAGCATTGCCAGCATTGTGTCTCCTTCCAAACAGAATAAAGTAAGGTACTAAATGAAGCTAATTGTAATGCTACATTACCATACATTTTGCGAGATTGTATGATGTTACATTTGCTAATGTTACTGGTTATGGTAAAATAATTTATATTTTTGTGGCACCGCTAACGTAAGCTAACGTTAACTAGCTAGCATCCCCAGCAGTCAGTCTCCTTGACTTGCAGAAAAAGAAGGCTATGGCTACTTTCTGTAATAATAATAGTGGTATATAGTAGGTCTACACCATAGATGACCAAAATAGCAGGCGCTTTATGGTACTACTGTTTTAGCAAAGATAATGATTTGCCAAATGTAGCTGGTAACTAAAAGATATCGACCACCCCAAGGCTAGCATTAACTACAACAACACAACACAGATGTTTATCTAGACCCCACCATCACCTTTAGCTGTGTACGAGACATACTCTCCTATTAGTAGTAATCAAAAGGTTATACATTCGGTTATTTAAATGAGTCTACCTTGGCCATGGACCCCTGAGGACAGCAGCAGGAAGACACTGAGCAGGAAACACAGCATTAGCCAGAAAGATGATGATGAAGCAAGGAGGTGAGGAGACATGAGTGGAACCTAGAAACATGAAAAACAAGAAATATTCCACATACTTATTCATTTACTCTCTCTCTCTCTCTCTATATATACACACACACACACAGTGTGTGTGTGTGTGTGTGTGTGTGTGTGTGTGTGTGTGTGTGTGTG
>NW_022280141.1:75011-88349 GCF_004355925.1 Anarrhichthys ocellatus
TGTGTGTGTGTGTGTGTGTGTGTGTGTGTGTGTGTGTGTGTGTGTGTATATATAGTAGTCAATTTACTCAGTTTAGTAACAGAATAGGTTTCATGCCAGTTTTCTTTCCCATGGGAACTGTTTTATGGCTGACTCAGACCTGCTTCAGGGCTGGTCCCCACTAGAGACCTTAAGCTTCACACAGCTAATGACACACACAAGGCTGTAACGTTAACAGACACGCAGCACTTTAGGAGGCCATAAAACCAACACACCTCACTCTGAGCTCAAACATCTGCACTAAATGTGCACTAAATGCCTCCAATTCTGTATCACATGTAGCACATCATTAGAACGTTTGATGCTTATTCTATCATACAGACAGATTATTTGCAATCTTGGGTTTTTGAATACTATCTTTACAGTTGTTTAGAACCATTTTTCCACTCTGGTACTTTACATCTGTATACAGACCTCATGATTAGGTATTATTTGAATTTGGTGCGGTACCAAAAGGTTAAATGACCACAGCCATGACCATTTTCTATTTCAAAGACCTGACTCCAACAAGACAAAGCTAAATGTACTCTAAACTTTTTGAAATTTAAAAAAAAGAAGGTTTAAATGCTGAGAGAAGATTTTTTCAAGTTGTGTAGGCAGATGGCCTTTAGGAAACGAGGGCAAAATCTCTGATATTTGTTCTTTGTGGATAAGAACATTGGTCAACAAAATGCAAGTTATACTACACAAGTAACGGTCTGGTAGCTCAGCTATCATACTACAGTTCACAGACTTGTGATGTCCAGACAAGTGATTATAAAAACGATCCAAGGTTTGGTTAAGTAAGGGACTCAGTATGAAATTGGGAAAGGGAGAAGCAATGACAGATGAGGACAAACACAAACAAGTGTGTAACATTTGCTGAATGTGAAACGTGCTGTCTGCTCAGTAAAACTCTATCATGTCACAATATGGAGTAACTTCTCCTGGAAGTCAAGTTTGAATGTTTGTCACAGATTAAATCTGACCTATCCATCAAATTCTGTTTTTGTATGTTAAATATATGTCATTCCACATTTTTGCTTTATTTATTTGCTTTATTTCAGATTGTATTTAAGACTTACTACTAATATTTAGACCTTGTGACTCGACTCACTGACGTGAGTTTGAGAGAAGCTTCCATCCTGCCTAAAGGCTTTTCAGACTTCCCGATATCCAGCCGTCATGTTTAGTATGTGACATAACCGCAGAGCTCTTTTTGTATGTTTTCTCATGTTTCACATGTACCTGCTTGCCCGAATGTTGCCAAGTCTGAGTTTATACTGTGCTTGAGTCGCGTGCCGCGGGTGTCTTTCTCCCTGCCTGTCAGACTGAGAGGAGAAGATGGGCATTGTTATGCAATGTCTTTTTTTCCTCCGCGCATTTGGGGGTGAAAGGTGTATTCATTATTAAACACTGATGTAGTTATGATATCTTATACTGTGAATTAAAGTGGTATCAAGTCAGCGCCATCATTCGTTGATTGAAACCTTTTGGCCACTTGAGTGCCCTTCGAGTGACCTCACCAGGAAAAAATGACAGCATGTAACATACCCTGAACTCCAATAAACCTTGCCAGTACCCAGGTGGCCTACTGACGAACCAATAGAGTAAAACATGTGCAACATTCAATGGACTTAACAAATATTTTCTTGTGTCTTAGTTTATTTTGAGCTCATTAATGTCCTAACGCTGCTGGCCAGGGATGTAGTGGGTATTCATTACAGTTGATAACAGCAGTCCTCGTCACACTTACATAAAGAGGCTTGCGCTGACTTAAATAAGACCAGATATAGTACACACACATACATGTAAAGGACGTATGACAGTGACGTCACCTACTGCTATGTGATTAAGCAATTAGTCGCTAGAGGCAGTAATTAATGATTGACGCAATGCATTGTTGTCATTTCATATCCGCGTAACGTTACATTAGCTTGTAGTTAACTGCAATGCACAAAAGCGAATCAATTGTAACTTTTGATATAATACAGTCACATCTTTTTTTTTTAAATATTAACATATAAACCGAGCCCCCTTACTCTGGTAGGCTATTTTACAACAGTTTTGAACAATAGACGGCAACTAAACTTTCAACGCCAGCAGTCGTTTACCTGAGAACCACAGGACGACAAAACACACAATGGTACAACAACCTTTTTCTCGCCTTCTCCGTGGAGCCAGGTGAGGTCTTACCTGGCGGTTAGGTGAGTCCACGTTATTCCTTTAGAGAGACTCCACACGGCATACCAGAGGTGGGATGTCAACACGCACCAGTTCCGCTAAACTGTGAGGCCAGCTTCCCTGCTACATCAGGTTGTATCTGAACTCCTGCGGGTGAAATCCGAGAAGCAAGGCGCTCCCGCTGCTCCGGCGTGGGCGTGGCTCTCCGGAGAAGGCTATAAAAGCCTCTACAGAGCAGACAAGGCCAGTGTGAAGCGTACTGGTTTAGAAGCACGCCACGCTTGTTGCCTGAGTCCCGTGCCATTTACAGGACCTGATCCCTCGCATAGAACTTACGCTACAGTATGTGTAATGAGGTTGTCACGTGAACAAAATGCACTCCATCAGTGAAAAGGTTGCAGAGAACACTAGTATCTCAGACACTTATTTTTTCCATAATTTCCAAACAGCTGTGCTGGAACGTGACCATGCTCCGAGGCTAAAATACAGGAATAGGCTGGCAGGTCAACCAGGTGCAGGGTTTGTAATAAAGAAGTTATTTGTGTAACTTTCTTACAGTGAGCAGAAGCATGGCTGTCTAATCACAGCATAGATACCACCTCTAGGTCGAAGGCATTTATTACTATCACAGATGTATTCTGAAATGAAACATGACTTTTCTTTTTTTAACTCTTCACTTTATTTCTCAATGTATTGCAACAATGCTGCATTTTTACAGAAAAACAGTCAACAAATGTGACTCATTAGATGGCTTCAAGCACTTCAGCTACATAGTCAAAATAGCTCTTTAACATAGTCCTCTTGATTGCTGTGACGTAAACAAGGCACATTAAGGTATTTATAGTAATGATAATTATACATCACAGCTTTTCAATTAATGAGCAGAACGGCTGGAGTCCATTTAAATTAGATTCTGTGAATAGTCTCCAACCCTGCAGTGCATTACCTGAATTAAAGCTAGGGCTAGCAATCTTCTTCAAAACATTTTTGTTACAATTGTTAAAATTCTCTTTACATCCAGACAACAATCAATGAATCAAATACTCTGACAAAAAAAACAAATCCTGTATCTTTGGCTGTCATAGGACTGTAATAACAACCTGCCTGCCTTGAACTCGTTGCGAATCACCCGATTCCTCCTCACGCTGCTAGCTTCACAGCTGTGGGTGCTAACAGCAGCCGGCTAGCCCCAACACCAAGACACACACCATAAAATCACACTCTAAGGGCGTTTCTGCCGCCAAACCCGCCGTTAATTAATTGGACTTTAAAATTAATCAGCAATTTATTTAATAATAAAATTATCTTTTAAATGTGATTTTTCAAGCAAAAAGGCCGAACATTCTCTTATTTATTTGCTTCTAAAAAACGTTTTCCTGTTTTCTTTGTCTTGTGTGATGGTACCTGATGATCTTTGGGTTTTAGACTGTTGGTTGAACAAAACATGTAACTCGAGGACCTGAACTTACGGTTTAGAAAATTGTGATGGGCAATCTCTTTTTTGTGTTTTTATTCTGGGATTTGTTTTAGACAATTGCTTTTTTATTTAAATCAAGAAACTGACCTGCAGATTTATTGATAATGACAATAATTGCCACTTGAGGCCCTACAGACCTCATTGATTTTTCTGTGATAAATTGTAGCCCATAAAGAAGAGCAGCAAAGCCATATTACACATCTACTATGAATCCAGTTTTACAGGGTGTCAGGCTACATATTTAAGGGAAGAAATGATGTAACCTAAAAGGGATACCTGGACACTTTAAATTCTAGTAAAATTATCCTAAACCAGACACCTTATTAAACAGTTTCTACATTTGTCCGTCAGTTTCCTAACACCCTATTCTGTAGGGGCCTGTGCTGCTTAACAAGAATGCTATAAACACACATATGTATGTATAGAGGCATATAGAACAAAGTGTGAAGATAGTCCCACCGTGTGACAAGGAACTAGCAAAGAAAAATGACCCACTACAATTCAAGGTGTCAAAGGTCCCTTTAACGCCCTCTTTCTCCGAACATACATCATACTTTGCTGACACTCGGATGTATTAGCTACATTTTCAAAGCTCCCTTAAGGCAAAAGAGCATAACTTGTGTCAAGTCCAGAGATAATGTACAGCTACATTACGAGGCCCAGTCCTGGCCCGAAGACATGATCGGTGGAAGAAAAGAGAAACAGCTGAGGAGACTGTTCCCTCTTCTGGTGGCAGTGTGTCCAAACAGTTCTTTAGACGCTCCAAAGCTTTGACGCCACGGTTCAAACCATCTGATGGAACAGCTGTACAGGAGGGAGTAGTATGAAGATGGGCTAGACTTCAGTGGCCCGTACCCTCAGTGCAGAATGATTTCCTGTTCCTCGTCTTCGTCGTTGTATTCTGCAGCCGAATCGCCTCTGTCGTCTTCGTTCTGCCGCAGTAATGGCAACTCAAGCTCTGGACTCTTACTGTTGAGCTGCCTTAAAGACGGTCCCTTATCTGATGGAAAATATCACAAAATAGACATCAATAGCATCTCTTCTTTCAAGCATCACTGTGCAGAATAATGTAGGTGCCGAGTTTGATGAACAGAACAACATCACCTGCCTGCTGTTCTGCTCATTTTGTGTAACCAGTGTAACGTTAGCATGATGACACGCTGGAACTAGCAAGCAAATGTTAGCTAGCTAACTAGCCAGCTGCTTAATGAGAAAAATGAAATAACTCAATGCTTCATCCACACACTCGACTTCATCTCAGAATTGGCCTTACAAGATTAGGGTTGATCATAATACAACAGTATTATGATCAACAACAACAACAATAACACTTACTTTTGGAATAGTATGTCTTGATTCCTACGTGCAGTGAAATGCCACACAGACACACGGTGAATCCCAGCCAATTAAGCATGCTCATTTTGTCTCCCATCAGAGCTGCTGCCAAAAGCAGAGTACACACCTCCTACAGGAAGACAAGACAATACACGGAATGAAAGAATGGGTCCATTAGATAAGTCTCAACAAGTAGAAGTCACATGAGGCTTTGCAAAGATGTAGAGCTCTTCATGCAGCCGAAAACAAAGGTGGTTGGAAAGATTTAAAAAAATGGCCTTAGCTAAAGCAGAGCTGCTAACATTTCAAAGCATGTCTAATTCGATTAAAGCTGACCCTGAAACTTCGAACTTAAATGTGTGTATAGCCTTCCATAAGCATCAAAAACTCACTTATCAAACTAAGGTGTGTCATGTTCTCTAGCTGTGTTGGATTCGTTTGACCGACTGATTCAAAAAGAAAGTCATCCTACGCACAATGACAAAGTACCTTAAAGATCCCTGATATGGCTAACGTGAGGCTGGAGGTCCGGGAGACGAGCAGGAACTCTGAGAAGCCCAAACCGAAGGCCAGCAAGCCACCGATGCTCAGTGTGACGACCGAATACAGGACAGGCTGGAGCTCCGTCACCCGGAATAACTTCTCTGAGGTACTGAGGCTCAGCCCTGGAAACAAGGCAGAAATCTACAATGATGGTTCCATGAGTTGGTTACATGTTTATTTATGTCCTCTCATATTCCAGGATCAACTTAATTTAAGAGCTTATATACAGTAAGACAGACACTGCTAGCACTGCTTGAAACAATCATGGTTTACATATAAACTTGTGACGATACATTGGAAAAGACAAGCGGCTGAGAGAAGCATCTTCAGCATGCAATGTCAAGCTGATGGAACGCAGTTTGTGTCACAAATAGTCTGATATAGAGTCATCGTTGGATTAAGGTGTTCATAAGACTCCCCTATGGTAGTGTGACTAATATGACACTACCCTACATATCTTTGTGGTTCAGTCATCCTATGAACATAATCGCATTAACACAGTCAGGGTATGATGTTTACTCGGGCTCCGCCTCACTCTGGTAACTGCCGCGAAATCACATTATGCACATTACGATTATTGGAGCGCAAAGAAATGTAGCTGAGAAATGATGTGCAGCTCCTTGTTACATTGGCTATCCAGCGTGGAAAGCAAGAGTAAAGAAATGTAAGAATATCTGATGTTCAAGGCTCCGTCTTAATACCCACACGTAAGAGTAGTAGGTAGTTGTGTGCCACTCTGAACAAAAATGCCAACATGCATTAGACTAAAACCACAGGTGATGCACCCTCTGATTGCACTGCGTGCTTCTGCGTCCTTTTTCACAGAGGACATTTTGACTTGTCACAGCAGGAAAAGCACTAGTCTTACTGATACCATCAGCCATGGCTCTATTCTGCTCCAGAATCCCTATAAGCCAGCACAAACAAGCAGCAAGGAGTGGTGCATGGAGTACTTCAAGGGTGCTCTGGCACCTGTAGTTCGCTTTATTTGTTCCGGACCAAATGAAACAAAATGGGACCTGTCCACACTGACTTTTTACAAAGGGGCAGAGGAGTAAACACACACCGACAGGTAATTGAGCGGTAATAGAAGTTCATGCAGCAACGTATTTATGTTCGTTGGTGTAACAAAGAGCCCAAGAAGGCATCGCTGAATATAAGCATTATATTATTAGACTGCAAATGTTATTAATAATGGCCGATAGGACGAAAAGGTGGCGTCTTGTACAGTAATGATGGGGTGCTTCTTACATCGCCGTCACACACATTTTAATGGACTTAATGAGCGGACAAATATTAAATATCAAATCACCAACAACATTTATCAGCAATATTGATAAATGTTCTCCAACAGAGGCCATTCAAAATAATATTCTCTTATGCACAGTGAGCTCGACTGAGTCACGGGAAAGCCTTACTGGTCAAACATGTCCTAGTAAGCCCTGATAAACACTTGGGAGCGGTTGACTATTACTGGCAACACATCACACAGGAAGGCACTTGACTATTTGCATATAATGTAGGTTTGGGTATTGGGTCAGACCGTTATTATGAGGATAAAATGACCACTAGTCCGTACAGGGGGGTCTACGACATCTTGATCATGAGTTTTAGCTTACTGCAGTGACAAGAGATGAGAGACCACCAGCCACAGATTAAGACTAAACTCACCTTCGTTATACAGGAAGAGGGGAAAGAGGCCGATGAACATGAGAGGTTGCAGGTGGTACAAAGCGTCTATTGGGTTCTGAAGGCCTGGTGGGGAGCACAGCATGAAAAAGAAGATGGAAGAGGAGGAACATGTGGTTATAAACTTTTAAAGAAGTCACGGCAAAACATTGATGTCTTCTCTTTGCTGTGTGTTGAATACGCTGTTTCAATCGGGGCGATATTTAGCAACCTATTCATCATTTTTGATTTGGATTCTGTGGAGCATCTTTCAAAGGTTTCCCAGGAAGCCATCAATTCATTCATTCATTCATTCATTCATTCATTCAAGGTGAGCCAAGCATATCTCAAAGTGACTGGAAACAGAGTAGTGGTGGGATTAAAGTGTTTACTCAACAGCTAAAATGTCGTCATACTGTACACAGTCGTGATTTTTTTCAGTTTTAATCAGAATTGCCACTTTCAAATGTTTCAAAAGGAAGTGGTTTGTTAATTTTTTCACTTTATTATGAATTGATTGTCGTATTTGAATTTAGCTGTTTGTGTGGCTAAAATGTCCACAAGCAAAGCAACCATAACAGGACTGCTCCACATATATTCATCATTTTCAATAAGGCAGCGGCTGAACACTGACCCAGCTCTGCTTTCTGCATGAGGACCTGCGTGAGGGTCCAGCGGATCCCGCCTATGAAGGACGCCAGCAGTACCAAGGTGAAGCCCTCAAGGTTGAACTGGGTCGACTCAAATGTAAACATAAACAAACCACTGGAGATCAGCAGGACCACTAGGATCAGGAATGGGTTCTGGTCAAAAGGGACGGAACAGAGAGAGAGGGAGAGAGAGAGAGACGGTGAGACACGGCAGGAGAAAAGAATGGATGATGACAAAATGATGTGAAGTCCAGAAAAAAGCACAGGGAATAGAAAGTAACAGGAGAAACGTAAAAAAAAAAAAAGAAGATAAAAAGGTTGAAAAGACACAGATGGATAGAAATAACAAAGTTAAAGATATATTAAATGTGACCATATTTGTGACTATCATGTAGACCTTTTATTATAGTACATGCATTACGTTTTATATTTGTATAAAAGATTTTGAGCAGGCTTTTCAGTGATGCAACACGTCCTTTGGCTGCCATGTTGGCGTTCCTTAGCTCTCTTCTGTTACTGAATTTCCCACTAATAATGTGATCAGTTTAGCTTCTATTAACCAATTAGCCAGACATCCCAAACAAGTTTGCAAGTCCTGCTAATGACCCTTTTATGTTAAATGAATGCATCCCTTTAAACATTACTCACATTACAGACGGCAGAAGGAACCTGTATTTGAGCTGTGTGTTGCGTCTTCTCATAAAAGTCAAAAATAAAACATTTTACGTTCAAAAAGTGCGCTACTAGCGATGAAGGAGCCCTAATTCTCTCCTCACCGAACAAACAACTTGCGCTTATTTTAGTTATCCAACTATATTTTAGAATAAGAATGACACAGATATCACAGACAAAAGAAAATCACGAGGTTCCTCGTAGAACCATTAGGTCCACACAGCAGAAAATGATCCTAACGGTCCTATTGTCTCTGTGGTACTGTAATCATTATAATCAGGGCAGCAACAGGATATATTTATAATTTCTTGTGGCCCTTTTTGTTTCCTATGTCAGTGTGTGCGGCGACAAGCTGTTAAGGTTGAGGTCATCATTGCTGAATGAGCTTAATACCACTCCTTGAATCCCTCTCATGTAAGTTTGCTCACGGATTATAGAGACTAAATGACCTAATACACTTTTAGGTAATGAGCGAGCTGGGCTCAGTTAAATGTGAGTGCAAAGACGGAACTATTTCACGTCACTAGAAAGATTGGTTTAGTTTGGGCTTTGTCTTGTCGACACATTATTTCCACACAATGTAGCTGAAGTTTTGGGTCACTCACCGGCTCCTCTAGTTTAAAAACCAGAGAGAAAAATAGGATAAAGAGCACTGCTGAAGACTTGGTCATGGTGTACCTGGAATGATACAAAATGAGAGCCACACAAAAGAATGGAACAATCCAATAACTGGGTAAATACAATACTGATAACCTTAAGTTTGTCAGTTGATATTGAAGTGAGCTTCTATTAAAATAAAGGCTGAGCGACTAACTTACAAGCTAATGGTGATGAAGAGGAAGCTCCAGTTGGAAAGTCCAATATCCAATGCTGTTGCCAAGGCTGGGGACAGAATTTAGGACTTTTAGCAGACAACAGACCTTGTAATAAATTATGTTCTTGTATCACTATGTTGCAACTATGGATTGTGAATAACAAGATAGTGATCAAAGATGAAAAAAGATGCTTTGTAATAGTTCAAAATGACACATTTAACTGAATAACAGTGAAACCTACTAATTTAGGCTTTAAACTGGAGAACATGAAGGGCTATTTGCAGATTAAAGACAAAACAGAAAATGGGTCATCCAGTCCAAAGTGTCTGGACTCTTCAACTATCCCCTCATCTGTGATATAATGTTTCTATCAAAGTGGACTTCAGTCAAGGTACTCTTCACTGAAAGCTTGGTCAGTGAGTGAAGGTGATAAGAGTTGACTATCTGTTCCCTTTTCTCATGTTTGTTCTCTGAAGACTTTGTGTTTTCTTCAGTTGGGTGAAACTCTCCCGTACGATCTCACCTGTGGGAGCCACCTTACGGAGGTAGTCCTTCCAGCTCATAATGATGCGGGGTTTCCCTGTCCAGCACATCATGGCCCGTCGCGTCAGGGCTAACAGGCAGAAGTTGATGGTGAGGTGAACTAAGGTCATGAAGAGGGGATAGTGGAAGCCCTAAAAGAGACAAACGGACAGGGTCACCGAGGATGGCCTGGCGGAGGTAGATGGTCTCAGTGTTCTCTCTCAAGGTCCTGCACCCTGAGATACCCTGAGACACTGGGATACGTCCTCCTTAATACGTCCTCCCCAGACACAAACACTACATAGGTATCATGTTTGCATTAATCATCCCATGGAAATCCATGCCTGCCCTGTGCAGAGGAACAGTCTTACTGCTGGGAAAGCATAAGTGCTTTTAGAACCCCTTCACTTACCTTCATCAGCCATTTGTTATAGAAGGTGATGCCTATAGAGAAGACATAGTAAAAAAGAACTAATCCAACAGTGCGAAGCCCCCGGCAGATGAACTGGACAGGGCACGCCATCCAGGGCTGCCAGCCAGGATCAGCGGTCCAGAAAAGACCGCTACCTTAGAGAGGTCATCTCCGAACTGCATCTGCACCCATAGCAGACTGCTTTAAGAGTGGGAGGGACACCATGTGTGCAGGAGAAGAGAGGAGGAAGTGGAGAGAGAGCGAAACGAGGTTAGGGTTTGGTTTCATTGGTGTATAGTAATTAACCTACTCAGCAGAATAGCTGAGTTACAGACCAGCCAGCTGCAATGTCAGCTGAATAGCAACATGTTAGCTCCGGTTTGACAACCACCATCAGTAACGTTATAGCCGTTAAAAGCACGATGTTAACCACCGTTAGCCAACAAATTAGTATGAAACATGAGTGACTTAATGTACAGTATTAGACAGCAGTAGGTAATGAGCTCAGAGGCCAGCAGCAAAGGTATCAGTGTCACTCACCAGATGGTTGCTTCGCTAAGTTTGACAGGTCCAATTGTTTACGAACTAACGTCAGCTGTTTACCACCATTAGTTAGCATTAGCTAGCCTGTTATGTAAAACTATATTGCATTGTTGACGAAACGTTAATTAACGCTGGCTTACTCTAAAATGAATAAATACGTATTTAGTTATTGACGTTGAAAGTACGCTCGCGCTCTGCAACTGATGACAGTGCGTTCCGTTACCGGGTGTCTCATTGTAACGTTACGTGTCAGTTTTGGTGACACCCACACACTGAACTCCATTGATCAAACTCCAAACTCGTCGTGGCCTTGTTTATTTCTCATCTACAAGTGACGTGTATTTTAAGCTACGACCTTGCTCGAACCAGTGTGAACCATTCTTGAATTCGGCATCCACCTGAGCCCGCACAGAAGTAGTATCATTTAATATATTTGGACGTTTCCGTTTTAGTTGCAATTGCCCGCTTCCTACGGTATTTATGGTGTTTTACACTAAAACAATCCGCACCAAGCGCCAACAATCTGTGAAGATGTGGTTCAATCAAGTGTACACACACGCAGACTAGTTAGTGAATTTACAATGTGCTCGCCGGTGAGCGATACACACGCATTATGTTAAATTGTCACCTTTTTAAACTGAGTTTGGCATTTCTGTGCCTCCAAACATTGTAGCGCGTGCAAGCAGCGGAGAAAAAAGCTAAAGAGAGAATGTGCTGTTAGATACACCTACCGTCAGTCGTGTTGGTTAATATGGCTGAGTAACGTACTTTGTGATGTGTAACGTTATGCAGAAATGACTCGGCGGATAACAGAGTTAAAGGGAATTAACCGTAAGGGGGCAGTATCTTCTACAGCAAACTATTGTTCTCTTCTAATTACTTCCGCAGTCGAGGAAACAGGCGGAAGTCAACAAAGACCACAGCCTGTTGTGTTCCTGCGCTGAGATACGAGGTAACACATTTGGCTCCAAATGAAGTAGTCCGTCGAACACTGTCACACACGTTTAATGTCATGTTAGCTACTGCTAGTAAAATCAACCCACCCGTGTGTTTTTATTTATTTCAGCAGAATGGCGGAGGAGGAGGACGAGACTGGATACGATGAGGAGTTGGATGACGGATCCAGCGGAATGGATGTCGGCGGCCACGGGAAGAGAAAGAGGCTCTTCTCCAAGGAGCTCCGGTGCATGATGTACGGCTTCGGGGACGACCAGAACCCGTACACGGAGTCTGTTGATATCCTGGAGGACCTGGTGATCGAGTTCGTCACGGAGATGACCCACAAAGCCATGTCTATCGGACGCCAGGGCCGCGTCCAGGTGGAGGACATCGTTTTCCTAATCCGCAAGGACCCCAGGAAGTTCGCCAGAGTCAAGGACCTGCTGACCATGAACGAGGAGCTGAAGAGAGCCCGGAAAGCTTTCGACGAAGCAAATTATGGCTCATAACCCCATTTTTTTTACAACTAATTTGGTGGCTTATTTCCTTTTTCACTCCTAAACTGACCTGACCTGTGTTGTTGAGGGGTTTGATTAGACACGACTTGTTGTCCAAAGGCAGTTTTTTGTGTGATGTTTATTTGAATCATTCTATGGCGGTGACGAACAATGTCAAAGTGTTGCACAGATGCCTGGGGGTTATGGTGTCTGGGACTGTCTCAATAAAGAAACTCACATATTGGTTTAACATGCCCAGTCTTTAATGTTCATTTTAGTACCAGAGTAGGTTAACGTTACCCCTGATCTAGACAATGATATTTACATTCTGAGGTCCATGGTCAAACCATAGCTTTTAAAATATCCCATGAGCTCCAGACAGTGTGCAGCCACAGGAGTGTCTTACCTCAACAGTGTTATGAGAGACAGAATAGCTACATTCTCTGGTTCCAGCTTTATTTAATGACAATGTTAGCTTTTCTTCTGTTGTTCTATGATTGCTAACGTAATACGGAGTGTTAGTTTGACAGTTAAAGCCGTCCCCTTTGAAAAGATTTGACTGTTTTCTGACATTTAATAGATAACACAATTAATTGATTGATCTAGAAAATAATCGGCCCATCATTCGCTACTGAAAATAGCAATTATTAGTAAATGTGTTGCACATATGAAAATTGTTCATGCTGAGAATATTGCATGCTTTATCACGTATTGAATTGCATAATAACATTACTTAACCACAGTCTGGGGGGTGGACAGCAATTCCAGGCCTGAAAAACAAGTTTGTATCTTCGTATTTAAAAAGTAATCTTTTCAAACTAAATGAAAAAAAGAAGAAACAAACAGATTTTATTGATATTCCTCAAAACATTTTTTTTTTTACACAGACCATAAATATGACAGACCAACTACAAGTGAGCATGTGTTAATTAATTTATTCTGTTCAAGCAAGTTACTTCTCTGTACAGTAGTGGTTGACTGAATTGGTCTAAGCAGCAGATAACAGGCTGCCGTTTTATTGAGATCTACATCTAGATCCGATCTTTACCAGGAGGGGGGGGGG
>NW_022280141.1:88449-93290 GCF_004355925.1 Anarrhichthys ocellatus
CCCCCCCCCCCCCCCCAGTGACCCCTGCCGGGTGCCCAAGCTGTCTGTTGAGGATTGAGAGAGGCAGTGAACCAGGTGGACAGGAGGGAGTGTGTGTGTGTGAGAGAGTTTGAGTGAGTCAGTGGGGAGTCGGATGCATTCAGAATGGGGGTTCACAGGGAGGAGGAAGAGGAGGAGGAATGTCCACAAGTCTTTCTGGTTTTACTGCACATTCTCCATCATCTTGAGGAATTCTGGGAAAGAGAAGAGAGATGGGACGGTGTTATTGAGACGGGAAGTTCAGGTTACAAACAAAGTTATCGTTACAAATTTTTGCTGATTTTCATTCATTTCCACAACAGAAATCTAAACATCGTATAAAGCCAGCTTTGACATTCTTGTTTCATTTTGTTGATATATTAGAGTAAAATGCTTTTACAGAGGGAGGTTTAGATATCTATTTTTATCATTTACAACATTAAAGCCTAAATAACCTAAAACCTCACCATACTAGTACCAGATAGGCTACACTATACAACAAAGAAATATAGGACTCTGGCTGCTACATTTTTTAATGAAATCTTAAATAACTGTACATTCTTTAAAGTTCCACAAACTCTTCCTAAGTCCTAAATAGGATAATACATAACTGGAAACGTTTCACCAACGTCCATCATCATCATCATCATCATGCACCTACCGTCAAAGTCCAGCATGCCGTCTGAGTTCTTGTCTCCATCCTTCATCAGCTCATCAATCTCGTCCTCTGAGACGGGCTCGCCGGTGCTGCGGATGATCTGGGCGAACTCCTCTCTGTCGATGTAACCGTCGCCGTTCCTGCGCACAAATGTACAGGATCGCAAACATGAGCAAATATACAAAAATACCGATATCAGAACAATGAGTACAGCATTACAGAGTGAAACAACGCTCTGTACACAGTGACGGCGTGACGTACTTGTCGAACACACGGAAGCACTCCGCCAACTCTTCCTCGCTCTTGCCAGCCTGGTCCTCCTTTAGCAGCCTCACCATCATGACCAAGAACTCCTCGAAATCGATGGTACCGCTACCTGAGGGGGTACAAAGGAGCCATGTGACCAATTAACAAAGGCCCAACCGCCGTGCGCTCCTTTGTGGGACACGACATGTTCGCTATATTCTTTGCGCACAGTTTTACGCACGAAATACAGTAAAAGGAAACACATAGATAAGTTATTCCCGATCTTTAATGATTATAATATAATGATTTGTATAATTGAAAACAAAACCAAAACGAATTGCCTGCTGATAGGTGTCAATATTGTCTTTGCGCATGTGCGCTGTAGTCTCTGCGCACAGTTTTACGCATGAACAGTAAAAGGAAACACATGGAGATAAATTATTCCCGGTCGTTATAATATAATGATTTGTATTATTTAATGCAAAACCAAGAATTGTCTGCTGATGGGGGGCAAAAGTGATTGCGCACAACGTGGCACGCTGGGTCGCCGTCACGCCGTGTTATCCGTCGCTCACCATCCTCATCGACCTCCTCGATGATCTCATCCAACTCCTCTCTCGTCGGGTTCTGGCCCAACATCCTCATCACCTGGCCCAACTCCTTGGTGCTGATATCACCGCCACCGTCGGTGTCAAACATGTCGAATGCGGCCTTGAACTCTGGAGGAAGAGGAGATGTAAGACCGTCAAGGTGAGACCACTGAAAACAACCATAGGCCTCCTGTCATTTGATTAATACATTACTGGTTACCGGCCCCGGTAACGAGATCGCTAAAGTAACGCGTTACTGTAGCCTGTACTCACCAGCCAGCATTTCCTCGCTCAGGTAGGAGCGGGCCTCTTGTTGAGCGTCAGTCTGGAAGAAAACAGATCATTCACTCACTACACGGGCTTCATTGATGATTCCAGTTAAAACCACACTAATTGGGCCAATATAGCCGCGAGGCCCATGGCATACTCCTTTTTAAAGGGAATATTACTAACAGCATTGTACTCGTTTATAACATCACCAAAGCTCAAAGGAACAGTAGAGTTACAGATGACAGGAATATTACATAGAGTTATCATTTACTGTATGATTAGTGTTGGTGATGACATGCTTTCACGGGCCGTGTGTTGCAGGATGTCGTGGTGCGCGTTTCGAGCTATTTCAGGCTCAACACATTAAGCTCGCTGTATATGGCCCGCAGACATCTAATCCTGGGGAATCTGTCGCCGAAGCACAATCCGCACCTTCCCAGCTGACACCCACCCAGCTCCCCGTCTCCACTTTCTGCCACCAGCAGTAATATTTGCAACAGATTACTCATTGATTAATTATGAATTATATTTAAATATACTAAAACTAAGTATGAATATATAAACTCATAAAAATGTAAAAAAAGAAAAGTGAAGCAATTTGAAGGGGAAGCCAACATATTCAGATCTAGTCCTTATCAAAAGAAGGAAACATGCTTCTCAACAACTTGTTTTTTTAAGACTCCCATATATCTTTATTGATAAATCCTCTTGCCATCATCATTATTTGCTTAGCAAATAAATAATTGTTTGCTGGTTAAGAGACCAACTTTGAAAAAGTTCAACGGGTCATTGTTTGCACAATTTCTTGGTCTTACCATGTTTGTGGATTAGCTTTTCCCTCCCCAGATATCCAAGGAAATAAAAAGCCCAAAAGGAGTGGTCAATCCGTGTGCACCCCAACAGAGAGACTAAACGTCAAGTGAAGATTCAGACACACTTTAAACGGGACGGCCAGGTCCCGCCCCCTTTGTCTCACAGGCCTCCAGATTTAGTATCCTGAACTTTTAGGGTTCTGAGGCTACGGCAAGCCAATCACACTTTGGAGAGGAAAAGCACCTCGTTTCTTTGAGTTGCGGGCTTGAGAAAGTAAAAGAGGTAAATTCTGAGTTGTATGTGTGATCCAGGTCAAGGTGCAAGAATCTACAGGAAAGAATGCAGCTTTTGGGGGAGAATGCGAAGAGAATATTTCACTGCCTGTCTTCTGGTTTTGTTAAGATTGAGGTGATCAGGAGGTGGGATGTGAAGAAGAGTGACATTTTGTGACAGAAGCCACACAGAAAAGCAGAATACATTCACACAAATCCAATGAATTCACTAGGTTCCTCCCTATATGGCGTCTCTATCTCCTAAAACAGCATTTAAAAATAAATAATACTCCTAAAGATCTTAGGCCTTGTAAATGTAAGAGTGGTGGGGGAGCCTAAGATTTTAAAGTATGCTATGGGTTTTGTGATGATGGAGTTTCAATCTGGGTGTGAAACCCAAAACCGGGACCCCATCTCTCTCTCTCTCTCTGCCTCCACCCCCTTTCGCCGTGAATAGCAGGATGATTTTTAGGCTGAGAGACACCCGCTCATCCCGGTGCCACACTGCCAGATGAACTCAACCCGATTCTCCTTATACGGTGGGCGCTTCCTGGAGGGAGGGGCCCGAGGCGAGACACGGCAGAGATGGATAGGATGCTGAGGAGGGGAGCAGCCATGAAGGAAGGGGAGGGATGCTGGCTTTTTGAGAAGTGGTGGGGCCCTGCAGGCTATATACCCGGAGGGAGACCTGCATGTTCCAAATGAAGAATTGGTTCCGCGACCGTCTCGAGCCTCCAATGCTGGCCGGCTGCTCGGCCTCACCTCTCGCGCTGGGGGATGAGCCACTGGCGGCATTGATTTCTGTGCTGGGAGACCACTACGAGAAGATTGATGGCAGATAGTTATGACAGAAAACTAGTTGGGAGGGATCAATTTAAACTACATAATTGAAAATGTCCTCAGATATGACAGGGAGATGGTACACAGCACTGTTTATGCAAATATAGGCAGCTCAGAGAGCAGCGTGGAGGCTAGTTTGAAGTTCAGGACTGGAATAGAGAGATAAGACCAAGAATGTGTGTGGAAAGGTAGATTGTTGGTGGTGTAGAAATTGCATGTACTTGTGTGTTGGTGTGTATGATCACCTTTCTGTGTGGTTGTGTGTCAGAGAGTCCTAAGGCCAGACAGACAAGATTAACACAAGCATGAAAACATGCACGGCAGAATAACTTGCAGAGATGAACAAGGAGAAATGTGGATTTATTTAGAAAGCACAGAACAGGCTGGAGCAGGTATTTAGTTTGAAGGAGGAGGAGGGTGGGGTGGGGGGGGGGGTGTCTAAGCTAAGTGGTGTAGCATTTCTGGAGAAGCGGCAGCTGCAAAAGGGGACAGCTGGCTCAACGGAGGCTAGCCTTCGTCTTAAAAGGTTTGAACGGACGGATATTTATAGGATTCGTCACCGAGCTCCTGGGTTTCAAGTGGGAAGGGGATTGGGGGGGGACGTCTCAGGAACAACATCATGCTCTGAGCAGATTCCTGATCAGACAGCGTGCTTTGTATTCTCTCTGAGAAAGGGTGACCAAGGAATGTAGAGCTGGCCCTCGCTACTGGACGTTCTCCATCATCTTCAGAAACTCTGGGGGGACAAAAGGGAGGTCAATGGTCAATCAAGCCAACCCCCACCCACTGATCCATCACATGATCGAAACCACTGAACACTATGTGGGCTGCAAAGTGTGTGTTTGGGTGTGGACGAAACCTCTGTGTTAACTCTTGGGTTGAAGTGAAATCATGGAGAACATGTGATTGTGATGCATAAACGCTGTATGTGATGAGCAATATGTTCCTGTCCCTCCTCATGTCTGCTTGTTTCAACGGGATAGTTTTAAAGTAAGGACTAATATCTCTATATGCTCTATTCATCATTTCATTTTCATTCACATGTTGAAATGCCTCATATATCTCTCTCTCCCCCCTCCCCCCTCTCCACACACACACACACACACACACACACACACACACACACACACACAC
>NW_022280141.1:93300-97154 GCF_004355925.1 Anarrhichthys ocellatus
CACACACACACACACACACACACACACACACACACACACACACACACACACACACACACACACACACACACACACACACACGGAACAAGTCAACGTGTGACTGTAGTCCATATATTGTGAGTAAGCTGCTATTTAGATTAACATTTACATTAATGAAAGGGGAAGTAAACAATCATTGTGCTTTGTAACAGCACAGATAATTGTGATACATCAAGGTTTAGGTTCCTCTAAATAGGTGTGAAAAGTGAGATTTGATGGTTACAGTCTCTAAACATTACTCTGATATGAGGCATTTATAATAAATAGTGATTCAACCAAAAAGTATTTTATTTACAGGGACTTATATAAAGGAATAGGCCTACTTCTGCATTCTGGGAAATATGCGTATTTGCTTTCTTACCAAGAGTGAGATGTAGATGAGATTGACATCAACGCAGAGATACACTTTTATATGTATATACATTGTCTTTTTCTTCTGACTGTTGAGTTGATGTTGTATGTTACTTTGAAGCACATAACCTTGGAAAAGTTACAAACAGAGAGAGCTTGATACCACTCCTAAGTCTGACTGATTATGAAGCAGCTGGTTATCTGAGAGTAACATAAAGACGGAAACATTTGAGAGCTGTATTTACCTTCTCATCTAACTCTGAAAAAGAGAGCGAATAAGTGTCACTGTATACTGTGACAGTGCAACTGAAAATGTTGTGAGCGGATGTGGAAGTCTAGTCTCTCTCTCTGATGATACTGCAGACATTATGGAAGACGCTGCGCAGTCCACAGGAGAAGAAGAAACGCTTCTGGCTCGATACAAAGCTTAATCTTACCATCAAAATCAATCTTTCCGTCTTTGTTTGTGTCACCTTCACCGAACATCTCGTCAATATCCTCTTCTACCACTGGCTCTCCAGTGAGATGGAGGATTTCTCCAAACTCCTCCCGGTCGACGAAACCATCTCCGTTCCTGAGGATAAGAAGCAACATCAAATGAAAACGTGGAAAAATGAATCTCCCGCCTACCTGCTGCTCTCCTACATCACCACGCAAAACACACACACTGGACGTATTCATTAAAAACAGGTTTAGTTTATTTTTAAAGTTCAGGCCAGTTTTCATCAATACTTCTATCATTCCGCAGCCTTAACTGTGGCCTGTGGCTTAACTAAGTCAATAGTTTTGCTGGATATAACTTTTTTTAAATAAATGCATTGCACAAGGATCCCTTAAATTTGGTTGTTGAAGAACTTTGACCAATATACTAAGTGGGATATTTTGCAGTTGAAGAATGTCAGTGCCGGACAAAATCTGTAACGGTGGCACAATTTCTAAAGGGCCTCTTTCTGTGCTGCAATGTTCATGTAATCAGCCAACGTGTACGCTGATACAACATATCTGTGATGAGATAATATCGATACCCGATGTATTGTCCAGATGCTGTATTGATCAGGCTCTAGTCCAATCTGTTATAATACTGAGGAATCAGTCCTGGCTCACATAGTGTCATTTTGGACATGTTACCATGTTGAACATGGTAGCAGACAGTTGCTTATTTACACATCCAGCACATACAGAGCATAGATTAATTTTGAGTTGTGTTTGTGGCCACTTGGGGAATGTCAGTCCCCTTACAATCAATATACTCCTTCAAATTACAGCTGTGTATTTGTCTTTTACGGAGCTTTTTATACAGTAGTTTCAGCTCAATGTTTAGCTGTCCGGCCCTCAGCTTTACTGTTGTGGTTGACTCTCTGTTCTCATAGTGTTGTCTTTGGCTACAGCAGGTCAGCTGTTCTCAGTGAAAAAGCTCTTAAAAATCCCACTGTACACTCCCTGCTCAGAACCAAACCGCAGACAGACAAAGTCAGCCACTTGAAATAAATAGTGGAGCATTTAGCAGCTAAAGAGACAGATATATCCCTCAGGAGTTAGAGATCAAACACAGTGAATATATATAATTACAGACACACACACATATACATATACACACACACACATACACATATACATACATATACACATACACACACATACATACATTTATAACAATTATCCAACAATGGTGAGTATATATACAGTACTAAAAGATAATGCTTTAAGGTGCCCAAAATATTTTCACAATGTAGCTATTTTGGATGGGAAGTTATCCGATGCTTTGTCAATAGTATCGCATAAGATTTATAAATAAAGTTTTTTGATGCACTTTTTTCAAAGTGTTCAAAAAAGGTTCTGCAGGCCATTAAAATGTTGCCTATTTCTCAAATATTCTAATTAATGGGCTTTTCAATTCAGCCACAGCACAAGGTGAACGTCTTCAATGCGGTAACACGTGGTAGTTTGTATTTGTCTTTGCATCAGTATTACGAGTCATACTTGTCAAAAATACGGAAGCATTCTGAAAGCTCTTCTTCACTCTTTCCAGCCTGGTCCTCCTTGAGCTGTTGCACCATCATGACCAAGAACTCCTCGAAGTCGATGGTACCGCTGCCTGAGGAGAGAGGGGGGAGGGGGGACTTAAAGGGAAGGAAGCTACATATGCAGTGCAACCTGAGCACCATCTCCACTCGTTATAGCACCCTCTATACGCAGGGATTCCCAAAGTGTGGTGCGCGCACCCCCGAGCTGCCTCTAGGGGGTGCGCGAGAGGAAAAATGTAATGGTGGTCTAATGGTGTAATAATTAATATTAAATATAATTTAAAAAAATTTAAGTGGGATTTTTCACAAAATAAAAACATGAATTATAAAAATTCCCTTTGAAAGATTTAAATAAAAAATTTAAAACTTACAATTTAATAAATAAATGCACTTCAGCTCCTGCCGCCACGTACACACTAGCTAGCCTAGCTAGTGCAGCTAACGTCAGCTAACAGCTAACTTCATTCATTCAGCAACATTCATGCAAATATGCTAAACTGGCTGAAATCGGGGAAACTGTCAGGTGGGACATCTGAAGCTATCAGTCATAAAAGAGGAGAGGGACAGAGAGATTACATCATATTACAGTCAGGATGTTTTCCTGACTCCTGGAGCAAAGGGCTCATTTCACCCATTCATAAGAGTGGTGACATGTCAGACCCTAGTAACTACCGGGGCATCTGTGTCAGCAGCTGTCTCGGTAAATTATTCTGTAGTATTCTCAATAAAAGAATACTACATTTCCTTGACGAACACTCCATCTTGAGTAAAAATCAAATTGGCTTCCTCCCAAAACACCGGACCACCGACCATGTATATACCCTTCATACTTTAATTAACAAACATGTCCACCAAACAAAAAATGGTAAAATATTTGCTTGTTTTATTGATTTCAAGAAAGCCTTCGATTCTATTTGGCATGAAGGGTTCTACTACAGACTCCTACAGTGTGGGATAGGGGGCAAAGTATATGATCTGGTTAAATCAATGTATTTGGAAAATAGATGTGCTGTTAAAATTGGAGACAAACAAACTGAATCCTTCACCCAGAAAAGAGGTGTTCGTCAGGGTTGCAACTTAAGTCCGACTTTATTTAATATATATATAAATGAACTTGCTGTTGAGTTGGATCAATGTGCTGCTCCTGGGCTCTCCCTCCTAGAGAGAGAGGTGAAGTGTCTGCTTCATGCCGATGACCTGGTTCTACTGTCTCCTACTGAACCAGGACTACAGCAACAGCTGGACAGAGTGCAACAGTTCTGTCACAACTGGGCCCTGGCAGTGAACATGAAGAAAACCAATGTCATGATTTTCCAAAAACGCCCCAGATGTCAGGAAAACTGAGCCCAGAGAAGAGTCCCCTATGTCAGCTGGTGCTGAGACTAGCTGCCTTCTCTCAGACACACGGGGACCAGTCTCTCAACAACACGGCTCTCCAAA
>NW_022280141.1:112154-172104 GCF_004355925.1 Anarrhichthys ocellatus
ACCCTACACAGACAACAAGGATAGTTATGGTTTGTTGTTTTCCATCTCACTGCCAACTGGGCCCTGGCAGTAAACATGAAGAAAACCAATGTCATGATTTTCCAAAAACGCCCCAGATGTCAGGAGAACAAATACCAGTTTACCATAAACACCAACATGATTGAACATAGTATGAGTTATACCTACCTTGGTATAACCATAACTGCATCAGGGAGTTTCAACATGGCAGTAAATGCACTAAAAGAAAAAGCTCGAAGACCTCTACACGCAATTAAGAGAACATTTTATAATTCTCAAATCTGGCTTAAAATCTTTAACAGTGTCATCCAGCCCATTGTGCTGTATGGTAGTGAAGTATGGGGTCCACTCAGTCATCACAGTTATACCCGCTGGGACAAACATCCAACAGAGTCTCTACACACAGAATTCTGCAGACACATTTTACACGTACACAGAAACACACCAACAAATGCATGTAGAGCAGAACTACGCCGATACCCACTGATCATTAACATTCAAAAGAGAGCACTCACATTCTTCAATCACCTTAAATCCAGCCCCCCAGACACCCTCCACTCCAAAGCCCTCCAAAGCCAAGAGCTGAGCCCAGAGAAGAGTCCCCTATGTCAGCTGGTGCTGAGACTAACTGCCTCCTCTCAGACACACGGGGACCAGTCTCTCAACAACACTGCTCTCCAAACACCAACCAGAGTAAAACACATCATGGCGAGATGTAAAGAAGCACTGGAGCACTGGAGAGAGGAAACTGGGGGCCAAAGCAGACTAGAATGTTATCTGGCCCTAGAGAGAGACTATGAATTGGCAGGGTATCCCTCTACTGTCAGAGATATAAAACAGAGACAGAACCTCACCAAGTACAGGCTCAGTGACCACAAACTGGAGATTGAAACAGGACGACACAAAAAGTCATGGCAACCAAGAGAGAATAGAACATGTGGTCACTGTGGGACCGGTGAGGTTGAGACGGAGATGCACTTCCTCCTAAAATGCAAAACATTCCATAAAATTAGGAACATCTACCTAAACAAATTTGACTCTGTGATTTCAGATTTTAAAAAAAATCTAGTGATATCTCAAAATTAAAAGTCCTCCTAGGAGAAGGAGAGAGGGCAGACCTTGCTGCCCAGTATGTACTAACATGCCACAACCTGAGGGACAGTAGTTGACGCTTTGGCGATGCCGTTCCTGGGCGTTCATGCCAATGGAGCAGATCCGAGTTTGGGTTGAATTGGGAGAGAAACGGAGAGATCTATCTATCCATGGATCTCTCTCTCTCACTTCGCTCCTCCCTTTGCTTCGATGTCGGAGAGCTGCGGTGGCCTACAGGTAACTTGGGAGCAATGGGGGCTCTGTCTCAGACCACTTTTGAGATGTTGTATTAATATTATTGTTATATTAACATTGTTGTGTATTGATGTTATTGGATGTTACATTTTTTTGATGCTTTGGCAATACACTGACGAGCCACAGATGTGGCCAATCTGGCCAATCTTCTGGTGTACGTCCGTTACCTTTTCGAAGGCACGGTGCAGGAAGATTTTTTGTCTTTTTTATCTTGTAAACAAACGCCACGCGCGAGCAAACTGTTCTCTCATTGGTCCGATTTGTATGCGGCTATAAATAGGCTCTGTTGCTTTTTTTTTTTTTAAGGTGTGGGGGATTGGGGGTGCGTGAACCCGGTCGGGATGTAGAAGGGGGTGCGCGGCCTAACAAGTTTGGGAACCGCTGCTCTAAGTCATAAACAAGTCTATACAAGTAGTATAGAATATTGAATAAAGTCATAGTATAGCATGTCATAAAAACGTTATAGTATAGTACATCGTATTCATAGTAGTAAAATGCAAATTGGGTAATCTTTTCTTTCAATCAGAGCAGTGAAACGTGCCACCCAAACAAAAAATAATGAATAGAAAGATTTATTATTTGTCTTAATAACTATGATCCACCAAATAACTCAGTTCAAAACAGTTTTAAGGTCTTAAATCCATCAACTGACTAATTCCCAAACTCAGGTGCAGGTGAGATTTGGGTGTGGCTATAGTTACCATACAGTACACGGGATGCAATATATTAGCATTTGAATATGAATTTGCAAACAGACAGCTTAACAATGTTAAAAGGATAAATTGTGGAGTTACTTGCAACAGCTTAAACTTTTGTTGTGACTTGTTGCATGTATGATTTAAAATATCTGCAATCTGCAAAGCAATAGACAAAATGTTCTTTTGTAATATGCAGTGTTATTTCATGACTGCTAATGGGTCATAATGTGTGGAGTTTTGTGTAAACTGTGCCATGGAAAACATAGTGAACGTTGGACTAGCAAGTAGTGAATTCATAAAAGGAGACATTCTCTGCCCTTAAGAACAGAACAGAATAGAACAGAATGCTGGATGGAACATGTGTGTTCCATGACAAGTTAGAATGTTGACGTGTCATCTTATGTATAGAGCCAGATGGCTTGTGCCAACCTCAGTAACCTCAGTATCTTCAACAACTCAACACCCAGGTAGTAGCCCTGGCTTCTCTGAGCCAATGCTGACGGTGAGTGTTTGAACTGTGGAGCTGACACAGTCGCGCTCTTGAGTTCTGCATGGTGACAGGAGTCAGCATGTGGGGCAAGCCGCAGGCTGCCGTCAGCATTGTGTAAAGATGGTCGACCAGTCTTCAATGCTACCTGGGAGCAGGTAAGAAACCAAACTCATGTCGTGTAAACCAGTAGCATATCTGACCTGTAACTTTGGATTCAGAATAGACTTTGACTGCTACCACTTTTCGTAATTTGGCTCAGGATGTTCGGTGCCACCAGTGATTTTAGGATTACCAAATCCCTCCTTTAATATCAAGTTGTTAACATTGATTATTTACTGAGAGTAAAGTACAGTAAAACTTAGAGAGCTTTGCTTATAGGAGTGCTATTTTGAAATTGTACAATCATACAGTTGTAAAATAATTAACGATCTAAAATGTTGGGATTTACTCTAACCTCCTACATTAGGACAGTGTTGTTATGCTCTCATTCACTCACAACTCTCTCTAGCTCTCGCTCTCTGGCTCCTACTCCATCAGCTGACAGTGGGCGATTTCGCCACGGCTTCCCTCAGACAATCATATATTTCCCGTCAAAATTTAAAGATCTGTTGTCTTCTCTGCAGTCAGTTGTCATTTCAGAATCGATGTGACCCTCCTCCCCATTAAGTCCTGCATGCGTGTGGGGCAAGCCACAGGCTGCCGTCAGCGTTGTGCAAAGATGGTCGACCAGTCTTCAATGCTACCTGGGGGCAGGAAGCCTGCGTGCCGGTCTGCCTCAGAGCTCACTTCAAGCTTCCGGTGCGTCCGATGTAGGATGCTGTGGTAAGATACTCACACCAAACTGCTGTAAAATAATTAACTAACTATGTAAAATGTTGGGATTTACTCTAACTTCCTACATTAGGACAGTCTTTGTTTGCTCTCATTCACTCACTCTCTCTGGCTCTCACCAATAAAAAAAAAGTCAGAGTTTAGCATATCAATCAAAGTAATAAATAAGACATAGTATAGAATGTCAAAAAAGTAATAGTACAGTATGCCCAAAATAGTCATAAAAAAGTCGTAGTATAGTATGTCGAAAAAAGTGATAAACGGTCATAGTATAGTATGTCATGTTATCATTATTACTGACTTTGCTTCTTCACCGGAGTCTCTGTGCTTTCTCACCTCGCAGGTTTCCGTGGATCCTGGTGATACCTGGACCCTGGTCTGGCCTCCTGCCGTGGTTCTGTCATATGCATTGAATGTGTTGTAACTCCGTTATGTTGTTCATTCTGTACACATGACATCTATTGCACTTCTGTCCATCCTGGGAGAGGGATCCCTCCTCTGTTGCTCTCCCACAGGTCTCTCCCTCTTTTCTCCCCGTTAAAGGGTGTTTTTTGGGGGAGTTTTTCCTGTTTCGATGTGAGGGTTCTGGGACAGAGGATGTCGTATGTGTACTGATTGTAAAGCCCTCTGAGGCTAATTTGTAATTTGTGATTTTGGGCTGTACAAAAATAAATTGAATTGAATTGAATATGTCGAAAAAACTGTGTTGAAAACGTCATTAAAAAAAGTGATAGTATAGTATGGCAAAAACGGTCATAGTATATAGTATGATGAAAAAAATCATAATATAGAATGTCGGGAAAAGTCATAAAAAAGTCAGTATAATATCTCAAAAAAAGTAATTGGATAGTATGTCGAAAAAAGTCATAAAGAATCATAGTATGTTGAAAAAAGTAACAAAAAAAGTCATGGCATACTATAGCATCAATTTATCAAACTTATCACATTCTAGCAAGACGTTTAAGATGTACAACATCACGTATTTCTAGCCATTTTTCTGTCTTCTCTTGAGATGTTTTATTTACTTTTACTATATCTCCTATTCTGCCTCTGATAAGCCTTGCTTAAAGGGCACCAATATTACACAGAAATGTCCATTTACTTCACAAGGAATCATACTCTGCCTATGAAAACCGCTGATGTCTTTTGTATCTCCGGGTTAGGGTTAAAGATTGAGACTTCTGACATTTGACAAAAGATCAGCGTCAAAAACTGCCGGCCGTCAAGTTGAAAGACGATGGCATTTAACAGGCAGGTAGAACCTAATCAGAATGCTGTTGAAATGCATTGTGGGAATGGTGATATCCAATGTTTTTGACTCATTCTGGGGATTAAAAGTCAGGATATCTCAGCCTCTGCTGCTTTGATTCTTACCGTTCTCTCTTAAAAGTCACCCAACATTATGAAAGTACAGTAACTCTTTAACGTGCAAGACACAGCTTTTTCTCATGGCTAAGTAATTATGCCTCTTCTGGATTGGAAAAATCACATAACCCCCCCCTTAAGAAATAGGGAATATTCAAGCGAGCTGCCCTTCAATCATCCGTGAATGTCTATGAGATGCCTTTTCTATTTGTTGATCACACAATGACCTCACCGTCCTCATCCACCTCCTCAATGATGGCATCCAACTCCTCCCTCGACGGGTTCTGGCCCAGCATCCTCATCACCTGGCCCAACTCCTTGGTGCTGATGTCACCGCCACCGTCGGTGTCGAACATGTCGAAGGCGGCCTTGAACTCTGGACGAGAGAAGGAAATAGATAAAAATTCGTAAAACTCTAAACTGGCAAAACTTAGGTAGGCAGGTTGTAAAAATCAATCGATGGAATTACCAAGAAAAACTTCCATGAACCCCTTTTTTATAGCTGCTCATTCATTGATCTGCCGCTCCTCTTGGAACCAGCTTTAGTATAGGGGA
This sequence comes from Anarrhichthys ocellatus, assembly GCF_004355925.1. Classification (NCBI taxonomy): domain Eukaryota; kingdom Metazoa; phylum Chordata; class Actinopteri; order Perciformes; family Anarhichadidae; genus Anarrhichthys; species Anarrhichthys ocellatus. The sequence continues at coordinate 117,459 of NW_022280141.1, forward strand.
AGACATCAAGTGTAATCCACCAATTAATTGAAGTAATTAGTAAATAATGAAGGACTGACCTGCAATCATCTCCTCGGTCAGGAAGGAGCGGGCATCACTTTGGGCGTCAGTGGGCTTCAGAGAGACGAATGGAAAAAGGTGGGAGATTAACAGGAGAGGTGATTAGAAAGGGAGACGTTATTAGTTGTATTCACCAGCAGCTGCATAATGACATGTCATTAATAAAATGTGATTGTGGCAGAGTCAAAGAGGATAACAGCGTCTTCATCAGGACTCAGCCACTCACACAATCACCCACATTTGGATTCTGCTGCTTCAGGTGCTATCATAGACAAAGTGACAGCCAAGGACTGGAAATCGCCTCATGTCAGGTAAGAACTCATGTTTAATCCTCTGGATCTGAGACGTAACATAATGATATTTCTCTGTCGTGTGAAAGTACAATGTTTTCCTCTGAAGTAGAAGTACACAGTAAGTAGCAGGCTATACAAGTGCTTTCTGGGCATTTGGATTAGTTATTTGGGGACACAATGAGTTAGAATAGTAACATGATTCAATGTAATTTATTTCTAAACATCATAATATGTCTATAGCTGTTCAGGGCTCTTTTAGTTTGCCTAACGATAAAGTCTGACTCTGGTGTTTTTCCCTGACACAGAGTGTATTTCACCGATGTTTCGACGCAACTATGTCACGGCAGGTGTATCGCCGAGGACCCAGGAAGTGGACGTAGTGTAATAAGCAACAACATCTGCATAGGGAGGAGGTCAGGCTGGATGGGAGGGTCGAAAAACACCGTACTTTCACCCATGAGACCGCTGTCCGAGTTCCGAAAAGTCAACGTAGACTTATTTGTCACATAACTTCAATACTTTAGTAACCGCCACTTCTGAAGTCATTTTAACCACAATCTTTTCCTAAACCTAACCAAGTACTTTTCTTGCCTAAACAGGTTATGCACTGCAGGGAATTGTGCAGGTGCACTGATCGCTCATGTTGCTGGACATTTCATAAGAAAACACAAAAAACTAACATAACCTTTTGTGAGAAATCATATGATCTGTTGTAGGAAGATATGTTGCTGAATTAAATTGAGTTGTATTCCCCAGTAAATGCTGTATCCTGGTCCACGGTAGTCCAGGAGGACAGTCAATTATTTCCCCTCTCTCCCAGTTTGCTCGACAGAACCTCATCAATAACCGCAATATATAGAAGGCCACACAAGCCCACCCATTAGTTCACTGTAAAACTATTTGGGAGAGGATTAGAGAGGGATTTTCTCAAGGTGAATGTCCTAAATTAGGACACTCGGAGAAGGCAGCAGGTCTTCTCACTTTACTCAGCTGCGCGCTTCCTATCTTTAGTAACGCAGATCTAAATATCAAACAAAATCACATCAGTCTTTAAACAAACAGCGAAGAGGACGTAAAAGAAGAAACAGCACTTGTAAAGAAATCCATCTGATAACCCAGCTGTGCTGCACATGAGGACTTGCTGGGTGACCGTGTGGTTCGAAGAATATCCATCTTCTGCCATCTGGTTTTTATCCTCATCGGCTGACAACAAAAGCAAATCCTCAAAATTAAATTTCCGTCTTGTTTACCTCCTTCTTAGTTTTCGGTTTCTTACCATGGCAGCTGGCTGTGCTGAACAGACAACAGTAAGAAACGGCAGACGTCGGGGAAGGTTTTCCTGCAACACAGTTCAGGCGGCTTTACTCCCCCCATAAGTACCCTCTCATCCCGCTACACTTTTCCTGAAAATGATCAGGATTGGGCAAGGGGCCCCCCTCCTCAGACAAGAGACAGCCAATCAAATCCGACTTTAGTTTGTGCCCTCGTACAATCTCTTGACGGACATCCCCTTGTGTGGCACTCTCCCCAATCCCCCATATTTAGATAACAGACAAGCTTAGTGAGATTTATTTTAAAAAAAAGAAAAGAAAACACAGTGCAGGCAGCTGGAGGCTATTTTGGCAGAGGATCAACTGAGCATCTCTGTGCAGACGGGCACTTGATTTCACATGCTGGATCAGGAGTGCACGCTCACACACACAACACTAGCACTAACACACACACACACACACACACACACACACACACAACCACCTACCAGCATGCATAGATTCTCTGTCCCTTTCACAGTGTCCGTTAACACATCTATCTGCCCGTCTCCCTGTCTTCACTGCTGCGGACTTGCCCTTGCACTTATGACATCTGTAACTTAAGAGGCGGTCAAATGTACTTATGATCCCACACAACTGTCCCCTATTTTACCTATTGGTTTATCTCCCCGTCAACAAGTAAACAAACAATACCCTCTAGACCAGGGGTTCCCAAACCTTTTCATGCGACAGCCCCCGAATCAGCATTATGGCCGGGGGGGGGGGGGGGGGGGCCTTTTCCAAGAAGTATTTAAAAACCCATTGACGATACTTCGACAAATGTTAAAAATAATGAATAAATAACACATCAATCATTCCATTAGATTCAATATTTCTGTTTTCCATTAAAAGCATTGTTTGTCAGTTCAGTTGAACAACATGCATTGTGTGCGTGTGTGTCTATCTTGTCAGGTGAGTTAGCATTAGCTAGCTCGCTAGATGCACGCAACTAACTTTTAGCTTAATTTCAGTAGCAGAGCAGCTGCTGTGATGAATGTTTGACTGAAAGATGGTTATGGCAAATAAGAGTCCGATGTCATATATTGTTATAAATTATATTTTATAATCATAATAATTATTATTGTTGTTCTATTTTTTAAATAAATACACACACACACACACACATACATATATACACACATACATATATACACACACACACACACACACACACACACACACACACACACACACACACGCACACACGCACACACGCACACACGCACACACGCACACACGCACACACACACAAATTGAAACACAACAGAACCACAACAAAACTACTTGGTTATGTTCAGGCAACAAAACCACTTAGTTTGGGTAAATTGGCTTAAATTAAGTATGTTTGTTATGTTATTTCAGTTGAGGATGTAAATTAAAATAAGTCAAATTTTGGTTTGCCGGCACGGTGGCGCAGTGGCTGCGTCAGGATGGAGAGCTGAAGGATTACTTATAGGTTATTACTATTCTTCTTGAGGAGCGTGAATGTCTGAGCCAAATTTCAATCCATGGAGTAGTGGGTGAGATACTTTACTTAGAACCAAAGTGGGGAACTAACAGACATCCCTTGCGTGGGTTACAAAACGAACACTATAAATAGAACCAAGAATGAGGAGTTTTATTCGTGTGTTAGATGCACTCTAATATCAAATGTACACTCGCAAGGATTCCTTTTCCACTTTAGACAACCAGGTCAGCTGACAGACGTGCCAATCCGAGAGTCTCTGCTGTTCTTGGTCGACAGTGGAATTTTAAGCAGTAAGGCTCTCAGTTTCTCAATTCTTTCACTGGAAATCTATTTATGCTCGGCGAACTGTCTCATTGGCATGGAAACAGCAGCTGTGGTATAGCTGTCATGCAGAATATGTGCGTAATATGGGGCAAAGTAGTGTGTTGTATAAGGCATTAAATGCATTATGTATTTTATTTATAACAAATACTGTGGAGCAATTATTTGAGCCGGCATGACTAAACTGGTCTCTAACATTTCAGTCTGCTATAACAGAAAAACCCAAACCAGTTAACCAGTCATTAAGATGTTACAAATGAAAGCAGCAGTGGGGTTAACCTGCTCTCAGCATTTAGATTCTACCAGCACTCATGCTCTCCTGTTCACTTCCTTTCCCCTCCTCTTTTCTCCCTTGTCCCATTATATCCATCACACTCCGCACCTTTTATTCCCGCCCCTCTACACAACACTCCTTTTTTTTTTTTTAAACACCCTTCCACTATTCTCCACGTTTTAATCCTCACCATCTCCTCTTTCCATCTTAGCCTCCTCTCACCCCTCTCTGTCATCACCCCTGCCTTCCCCCTTAGGGTCACAGTGCAAGTTCAGCTTCCATTCCGTCCAACTTATGTCACCGCCTTCATTGACTGACAGCACCAGCTGATGCTCTGCCCGGCTCAAGGCTTTTCTCTGGTTAGGTTAGAGAAAAACGTTTTGAAGTGTGAGGTGACTTTGGTTTGCAGAGAGGGAAATCTCTTGTCCTTTTATTCTTTGTTCTCTTTCTTTGTTCTCCTCTTTCCACCTTCTTCTCCTCTATACCTCCTTCTATTCCTGGACATTCTCCGGGGGAGCAGCTGAACCATGCAGACAAACACACCCTATATAAGGCTGGGGGTATGCCGTCGCTCCTCCCCCTCGGGCCCTCTATCCTTTATCCTGATCCCTCCTTCGCTTCTCGTGCCTCTCGCTGCCCTTCTGTCCCGTCACTCACACTCACCCTTCCAGCTCCTCTATGCCAACAACCAAGTCATTCTAAGTCAAACCATGTTAAATGTTGAAGAAGGTGGTTCTGGGTGTCTTTTAAAAGCGTACAATCTCCAGCAGTATTCATTATTCAAATTGCAAAACAATTATTTGCAAATATGGATACAGAAAAATATTGTTGTGGTGTGTCCTCTTTAAATACCCTGTGGTTGTACACTGTAAAAAAAATCCATGTGGTTCAACTTAAAAACGTAAGTACAATTGCTGCCTTAAACTTTCAAGTCAAGTCAAATTGGATTTACAATTTGTTTCAACTCATCACTTTGAGTTTACTTTAGCTTTGGATTGCCCTTTGTAAGTTCACATGAATGTATAGTACGAGTTTATTCAACTTAGCAATGCAAGTTAAAAAGATAAGATTATTTTGAACGCAGGACTTACACTTGTAACAGAGTATTTCTTCCACCACTGTCAACAAGGCTAATTCATGTCACTAAAATTGTTCTTCGGATGTTCGCAAACTCCTTTCTAGTCATCTATGAACAGCCTGTGCTCAAATTGAGGGTGACTTTCCTGCTCTAGTAGAGAGGCAACAAACTTCTTACTGTCATTATACAACCTATAGGACATGTTATTCCATCTTCACATGACTACACAACGATGTCGACTTTGCCGTTGAGGTCATTTTAAAAAAAAGAAAAGAAAATTCCTCAATGCATCAGAGGGCCTACATAATATCTGACAACACAATTATGTTAAAATCTATACACGTAACCACAGTTTTGCATTAAGGAAATACATAATGTCTTACGTCACACATCCTGATGACGTCTGATGGATCTTCGGCTATGTAATGTGGCAGGCCAAGCAAAGCAGCAGTCCTCATTTCATTTGTGTCCTACAAGACCGAGAAATATGCAGTGAGATGACAATGTTGTAGCACACATAGCATCAATTTACAAATAATCAGCAACCCCTTACATCTTTCTCAAGACAGTTCAAAATGTCTTTGAGTGCCTGCTTCTTTCCAGACATGGTTGCAGCTTTGTAGACCTCCAGCAGTCTTGGGACCAAGCCATCAAGTCCGTCAAGAAAACACTCGAGAAGGTCTGTGGTGACGACTCTCTTGAATTCTGCCCTTATCTGAGGAGACGCAAACAGATAGTAAACACTAGTCAAACAACATTTCTGAATAGGACACGCAGTTTACACAGTATGACAAGCAGTGCGACTGCCTACCTGTCTCTCAAGGAACAGAGCTGGCCATCTGGAAAGGACCTCTGCGACGAGTGGCTGATCTCCAATAATCTCTTTTCGGCGCTGGGAACGTAGCTGTCATCAGGTGTTCCACCAGCTGGTGATCAGGGTCTTTAAGCATTTCCACCTCCAACATCTTTCGCTTTGCCTCCATGTTTTCAGAACTCTGTCCTTCTGGTGGATCTGGACAGTAGTTGACCTCACCATTCTTTGACTTCTTAACACATTTCCCCTTTGCAAATGTCCTTTTAAATGAAGAAAATATTGTTTTATCTTGCTTGGTGCTGAAAAATTACAAAGTTCACAGCGAATTTTAGCAACTGGACTGCTTACTTTCTTGTGCTCCTTTATATGCTGCGTAAATTCCACATGGGATTAGAGATATGTTAGACAGTTTGGGTATATACAGCTGAAACCCCGTCTTCCACGTCCATGATTGTCTTTGTAATGACTCACAATTGTTTTTTCATTGTATGAGGCAAAACTGCAGAACCTACAACTCCACTTCATCAACAGCAACCAAACTCAATGAATGAACCATCGGCACCTGAAACACAGAAAATCAATCAATATAACATGATATAGCAAAACCTTTAGTCATATGAACTGCAAACTTCATTAAGAGAGTAAAATGCACACAATAATCAGAGAACAATGAGCTTCTAATCAATTTATGATCTTTTTTTAAATTTATTTAACCTTTATTTAACCAGGTAAAATCAATTGAGAACCAATTCTCATTTTCAATGATGACCTGGCCAAGAGGCAGTAGCACAGTCCACACAAGTTACACAAACAACACAGATACAATACAGTATGACAAACAATGGAAAAATGACTAAAAACAACCTAGATAAAATAATAAACACTATGTACAAAATAAAAGGCAGATTACTGGATGTTATTTGTAAAAAAATGGAAGAAAGAAAGAGAAGTGAGGGCTGGTCAGCAAGTACAGCAGTCAACTATAACTTGTTGCAGCTTATGTTTGAACATGTTGAGAGAGGTGAGAGCTGTTAGTTTGAGTGGCTTACGATCCGAGGTAGTTTCCATAACCTATGGTGAGTTTTTTAAATTAACAAAATCATAAGAAACTGAGGGAATTCATGAGCAGGAATGACATTAAAATAACTTGACCTGTGTTGGAAAGTCCCGTGGTGGGGGAGATTTAAAAAAAAGCTTGAGTGGCGCGAACACAGATAGCTCGCTAAAGTACGCTACTAGCTAACTAGCTAGCGAGCTAATTATCTTCACAACCATGTAGGTTAAGCCACACCATGTGCGCTGAGTTACTTAGCTAGTTCCCGTTTTCGAGTGGCCGTGTTTAGCCAAAAGCAGTTTAAGAAGCCAGCCAGCAGAAATTTAAACAGATTAAAATATTCAATTTAATTAGGTTTCAAATGTACTAACTTAGCTACTGACATTTTAGCCAGACAACAAATAGTCCATAAGCTTACCGCAGCCAACTGTCTGGAGACCGCCATGTTGCTAAACGTCGGCTAAGTTACATTGAGAAGCTGCCCAAAAACATTAGCTTATTTAAATTACTTTTTTCTAAATGCCCTCTGAAACATTCTTGATAGGACTTCGTACACTATTGTTCATTAACCTTATATCGTGTTCAGGTCCAATTAGACCGGTTATGAGGATTTACACGGCTCAAATATGACCATTAAAAACGAACTTTAACGCTAGACTGTTTGCCATATTGGACCAACTGCATTACACTTTAAGCGTTATGCATTTACAGACAATATAATAACATGACAGCAGATACTTTCTATACATTTACGAATTGGGTTGACTGATATTGCTGACGCATCCACTCACCTCACTTCGCCTTTGTCCTTCCGAGCCGTCGCGCCGCTTGTCAATGGTCGGTTGGTTGACGTTCATCGTCTCGCTGGCTAACCATATTCATCCGCCGCTTGGTTCGCTGAACCGACGTACTGCGTGGTCAGGTTCAGGTCACGTTCGTGATCCGGCTGCCAAAACGTATTGGTCCGCCACGTGGCTTAGGTTAGTTCGCCGTCTGGTATTTACATAGGTTGGTGACGCAGCTGAGCAGACAGACAGCTTGCGACCTGCTGCGGCACCCACCTGTCACTCAAAGCGGCCACGCTCTCGATTATGCATAACTTTCAGCCTCAATATAATTGAAATGTATTAGCTATATACAAGTCACCTCTGTACAGTTCATGAAGGGGCAAATTAACTGAAGAGACCAAGAAGATACGTTTTTTTTGTAGCAAGCTGTATGCATTTGTATTTCTGCTTAGAAGTTAGACAATTTAACATGGGGGTCCTATGGAAATTGAATCGCTTTTAAAGCCTCGAGTGGCCGTTTGAGGAACTGCAGTTATTGGCACTTGTTTTAGACTGTTAGACATAGCCATACTTATAACTCACAGTATTCAGTTCATTTAACTTCTTGAAATTTACATTTCATTGAACTGGCTTAAATACCTGAGTTGGAGTACCGAAAACTTATACAATTGAGTTCAAATTGTATAAATCATCATGATAAGTTGAAGTAAATGACAGAAAGAAGTTAACATGACTTATTGTTCAAATCCTTTTTTACAGTGTACCCAGTACAACCTGAAAAGCAGTGGGGGGTCTTTTCACACCCTTAACCCATGTACGACTGACTTGTGATAGATCGCCTGTGCATTAGGTGCAAAGTTGTGCAGTGACACACAAGTGTGTGTGTGTGTGTGTGTTTCCAGTTCGACTGTGTATTGGGTTAGAGAGAGTGAGGCGATTGTGCTGTGTGGACGCTATGACAGGGACTTCTTGGTGCACTCAGACGTACCTCGTGAACTCTGAGAAACTCATCTTTTGTTGTAAACCTTACAGACCGCCAGGGGATCTTCTTTTTGTTGTTGTTATTACTCATTAAATTAAATTATTGTAATTTGACCATATGGACTTAGTGTGGTACATCCCAACCAAAAGATATCCATCATGGTACCATGTAGCATCCCGTTTTAAAGGAATCAAAAATCAAATTGAATCGTGACCTTAAAATCAAAAGTCACATCCAAATGTGGATTTGGAAAATCGCGACAACCTTATCAGTATCAGACCGCGAGGGGCATTGACCAGCCGAGTTTGGAGTGAGACCGGGTTGCTGACTGGAGGGTTGAGCACTGCTCCCCACAAAGGTTGGAGCCCTATTTGGGGATCGCCCTCCGCAGTTTGGCCTTGTTGGTCTGTGAGAGCCCCCCATACCAAGCCAGAAACGAGAAGGCCAAGAGGCTCGCTATAGATGTGAAAGCTGTGTAGGATGGAAGGGGCTACATTCAGGTTCTGTGTTTCGTTGAAAGTCAGCAACACTGTTGATGGTGTTCCAGAGGTATACTTGTAGCTGCTTAGCCTCTTTATGTCATCTGTGTGACAGGCACAACGGTTTAAATTGGGTTTTGTTTTTAGACTTGTTGTGGTATTGTTTAAAACATGACTATGCATCAGTGTGGATCAGGCCTAATTCCTGCTGTCTTGGGGGCAGAGAAGAAGCGCTAACCTCTGCACTGCATTTACTAGTCTTCAACACCGGGGGTCAGTCTGACCCTTCACTTACTCAGAAGATGCTTCTCGTCGTTTCCTCGCTCCTCGCATGGTTTCCTCCATGCATCCCCGGGAGGGACTAAGACGCAAGGAAAGGACCCAAGTGAGGGAAACGGGGATGCAATTAAGAGACTTGAGAAGTACCCCAGGGCCCTGTTTCACAAAGCAGGTTCAGTGACAGCTCTGAGTTAGATAACCCTGAGTTGAGGGAAACAGAAGGAGCTGTAACTTAAACTCTGGGTCAATTGCCATGGTAACTGACTCTGTGAACCTAACCTGCTGGCAGGTTTTCTTTAAGAAAAGCTGCCACTCTACAGAGCCAGAGACACTGTTTTATTTCCTCATTCATTCAGTCTGTATTGAAGGTTTACTGTATGTCAGAATCCAAATCAAGGTTAGATAATAATATGTTACTCATTTCTTTGAACAGCTTTTCACACTCGGAAAAATAATAAATATGTCCTCCTTCCTTATTTTATTATAATTTGTAACGCTGTGCCTTTGTGCATGCAGTAGATGTCAACTGTAACCGATGGAATATAACTCCTATAATGTTGGAGATTTATATTTCTGAGGGAGCAGGATCGTGGAGCAGCTGCAGAATGTAGTTTGAAAGGGATTTTTAAAAACATATTCTGAAGGTGTTTCAACATAATTTCAGTGACTGTGTTTTGATTTGCCACATTTGTTAAAGTAGCTGAAATAAAGCCACCGAATGATGTTGAGCCAAGATCCAAATAGATCCATCTATTCTAATTAAGATCATAGTCATGTGTCTGTCTTTGATCTGTATGTTTTTATATCTTCAATTGTATTTTTCATTTTCAGTTGGCCTCTGTGTTTTGTCCTCCTCAGATTAAAGATACAAATACATGTTGGGTCTATATGAAATGGAAAGTTTAAGCACAGAAGGTAATCACGACAACCATACTGTACGAGTATGTCCCAAATTCCAGAATAACTGTCTTAGTATACTGTTTTTACTGTTATATACATTAAAAAAAATCGACATACTCAATAGGTGTCCTGGTGCAATTGGGATTTGTCACTGCCCGTTAAATTATTAGATTTAATACCAAAAAAAGCCAGTTTCCAGTTTCCAGTGTTCATTAACGACATAACTATGAAGGCAAATAAATGGCAAAATCCGGTGTTTAAAAAGGGTCCTGCACGTGCAACTCAAACAGCCGCACTTAAATGTCAGTGATTACAATTCTCGTCTTTGGATTGGTCGAATATCACTCTGACAGGAAATGTGTAATATTGTTTGAGAAATATAATGATTTTTTTAAATGTGCTCTTTCTTGCATGGACACAGAACACGTTCCTCTTGGTATCTAATGAACTAATCCATCACATGGAGAATGTGATTCATCAGCAATCATACAGGTGCGTAAGAGCGCGTTGAGACGCTCCATGGTTCCACATCTGCAGCGCACTCTATTAAACACCTATGGCAATTTAGATGATGCACATACAGGTAACGGAGAAGTGTGGACTTTTTGTACGTAGAGATTACTGTATATAAAGGGGTCGAGGAAGAGGATGATTTGAACAACACATGTCATTCAGCTCAAAATGCAAACAGCACTTATGTTGACAGCCGTGGGGGCGCACAACCTCACTGGACAGTGCGACTGGTTCAGCGAGGAGAACCTAACCGAGCCGCGCGTAACCGAGCGGCTGGACCCAGCCGGCTGCCTCTTTCTATCCATACTGCCCCATGGCCAGGCAGTTCCGGCGCTGGTGTGGATTTTCGTGTTGCTGACTCTCTTCTCGTTTCTGGTTAACGGACTCACCCTGTTTGGACTCGGGCGGTCAGAGGACCTCTCCTGGGAGCCGTGCGTTGCTTTTTAAGAACCTGATTCTGAGCGACCTCTTGCAGACCGTCACTTTCGGCCCGGCGGTCATCCACTCACTCGTCCAACGCCGGACGATGGCGTTCAGCGCCTGGTGTAACGTCCAGTACTTTGTGGGGACCGTCAGCATCTTCTCCAGCCTTCTCACCATCACGAGCATGGCACTGGAGCGCTACGTGTACGTGTGCCACGCCATCCACTACTTGGTCATCCTCACTCAAATGCGCCGGCGGCTGGCCTTGGCCCTCATCTGGATCTACTCCATCTCCCTCGGCACCATCAACGTGATGTTGTTGCACATGAGAGGGCAAAATAATGAGCAGGTCACCCGTGGGCTACTGTGCGAGCCGGACATGGTGGAGCAACACATGGGCTTCCCCCGTGCCTCTGCCGTCTTTCGCAAATGTGTGGGCTCCATCACGCTGCTGGTCTGCCTGCTGGTCTACGCGTTCTCCTACCTGAGGATGTACCAGGACGCGCGCAACGCGAGGATGCCGTTCAACACGGTCAACACCAAAGCGCGCAGGACCGTGTTGTTCTACTGCGGGATGCTTCTCCTGCAGCTGCTACCGCTGCTGCTCAAAGTCGCCTCGGACGCGCTGTGGAAGGTGGAGGGCACCGCGGCCAAGGTGGCGCTGCCGGAACCTATCCCCTCGGACACGGCGGTCGTGCTCCACATGTCGTTGTTGGTAATGCTTTTAGTGCCACCGCTCATCAACCCGGTGGTCTACAGGCTGAGAAACGCGGAGATGAGGCGGGCGATGCACAGCCTGTTCCGGTGGAGGATGGCGTGGAGGGGCGCGGATGCGCGCTTGGAGGCGGAGATGAGACTTGGATACATTGTGCCTCACAACTGAGCTCAGGTGGTGTAGACTGAGCTCAGTGACCATTATGATGTTTATGTTGATGCAAGCAGGCTGGAACGGACCCATTGTGACTCAGACGCTACCCAGCGAGCATTTTTCCGTTGAAAAGACGTTAAATAAACTAATTCAGTCACCGATGAAAAGATGTTTAAAAGTGGTTCAAAAGTGAAAGTTGTTTCACCGACTATTTGAGGATTAAACGTTCACATTTAGAACATATTTCACCGGATTTACAGCAGAGGATTCTTTCATCCTCAACTTTGTGCAAATCATAAAGTATATCGTTATTTTATATCAGGGGTAGTCAATTAACATTCAACAGGTCCAGTTAGAGATAATTTCCTCAAGCAAAGGTCGAGAACATCACAGTAATGTTTATGATTTAGTGCCATACATATTGAAGTAGCCCAATAGTTGTATCAATAAATGTGTCAACAACTGACTGTCAAATCAAATAAAGAAAGTTATATTGAATAATATCTCAACAATATTTATTGTCAGATTTCAAATGTAACTGGATGAATACTGACATAATCTAATCATAAATACATGTTCTTCTCTCGTTTCAAGTAAAATAAGGATTAAAGAATAAATTACATAACAGAAAGCTTTTGAAAATGTTTATCTTAAAATAAAGTACTTAATTAAGAAAAGGGACTTTAACTGAATTGTCTTTGCCTTGCTGCTTCAAATTCAGTTTATTCAAGTAATTGTCAACCAACAAATCCACGATATTATATTCTTCTCATCTTCTAATAAGAGAAATTTATGTGTAGGGACTTATTTATAGCAGCATTTATAGGTAGGTAAAGCGCTAAAATATAAGCGCTCCGTCAAAATGTAATGATTCTGGTTTTAGGTTTTAGGTCCAGGGTCCGGATACAACATCGTCCGGGTCCGGACTAGGACCGCGGTCCGCCTATAACGCTGTGACCCCTGTTTTAGACACTTAATAAGAAACCATATCCACATTTCTCATTTGAAAGCCAATATTGCAAATGTTCCCACCGTTCATGCTGTGTTGAGGAATTTCATGTACACATTTAAATGTCTCTTGATTGAATCGAAAAATGTAATCAAAATGGCCTTAACTGCAGCCGAAACAAAGTGACACAAGGTAAAACAAACGTCTCTATGTATTTTAACCACTGTTGACTTTTCAACTGCAATGATACCTGTGTCTTGGTGTCCTCATATAGTATTTATTTGTTGTTGTTGTTGTTTTATATGGTCCATGTGTTTGAAATAAAGTTGAATATATCTGTTGGCTAAATATATTATCTCTTTACTAGCACCACTAATGCTCCCTTATTAACATGTTATATCTCATTTCGATTGATCAACCTCCACAGTCCTCCCAAAGTTATTTTGACGTAATCAATTACATAATTGCAGGGGATTGGTTGGAGACAACATTCACGTAGAAGCCAAGTTTTCTTTGTTTTTGTTTCTTAACAGGTTGAGAGAGAAAAATGAATGGCAATACAAAGTAGGTGGGAATACAGATGATGCTTTCTAGGGTGTTCATTCATTTCTTTGTGATGGTAATCTTTGTGTCTCCTCAAAACCTTTTTTTCCCCACAGTCAATGCTGCCGTTAATTCTGAAATGCCAGTCTCACAACATATACTGTGATGAAAAGGGTTGCCTTAGTGTCTGAACAGGCAATTTAAACATTTAAATCCTGGTCAGCCAGCATACATCGCACAAATAAGCTATGTGAGTTACAGGCAGCACTTGATTTAAGCTATATATTTGAGATATATTCCACGGTACAACGCCTCAATGATTCAAACACAACCCAGTTCATGCTCGGCTATCTCGATATACCATTACACTAGAGTTCAGGTGTACAGAAACACAGGATTGAAGGTCCTGTGCCTGTCTTTGGATGATATTGCAGCTGAAGAATTCAAACGAGAACTGCAATACTTCCTCTTCTAAGTTATACTTCTTTATGATATATGATACGGCACAAACCCTCCAGCAACACTTCCCTTTGATTACACTTGTACAAAAAAGGAAAAGATTATTGTGAATGTAGTATTGGCCTATTGCAAATGATCCTGAATGATTCTCGCCAGTGTTTAATGACTTCACTTGTTTTCTCCACAGTATCCACTCATAGAACTAAAGCATGATTCAACTTCCTTATGGCTACGTTTGAGCACTTACAGCATAGAATGCTGCAGGAATAAGTCAGCATTATTGCACTTCTAGTCCGCCCATATTCTCACCCATGTGACTGCGGTGTTCTTTGTTTATAGCCTTATGTCAGCTTTTTACTTCCATTGTGTTCAACAATCATAAAAGTGGTGTTCCTTTGTGAAAAATTAAATGGAAAAATCCCATCGGCTTTTTATCGAAGGAGCCAGTGCGACGCTAACTTCTGGGGTCGGCCGACAAAAAAACCGTCATCGCTGCAGCACTCTATTTGGTTAATATTAGGAGAGAGTCATGTTCTTGGTTAAAAATGTCAAAAGTCATCAATACTTGACCCCCAAGACACAATGTTTTTATTTTATCAACATTTAACCAATACCATGATCTTTTCCCAAACCTTAACCAAAGTGCGTTTGTTACCTAAACCCAACCACAGATGGGACTCCCATGCTTTGTATGCCTACATCCACTTTGACCACCTCCCTACGACTTCTGCGCAGTACAAGAACATAGCACTTCATTCCCTGGGGGAAAAACATTCCCACCAAAATTCTGGCAACAACTGACTTGTTAAATATATTAATAGTATAAAATTGTAATTTTCAGGAGACAGGGATGCCTGTGCCATAAACCACTTAAAGAGGGTAATGGGGTGACGTTGGAAAGAGGGCTGACCATGATGTAGACAAATTCTTTTGTTTGCACAACTACTCTGAGTGTGGATAAGACAAGGTGCCCGCTGTATCCCTTCCTTTTCACTTGTGCCTGGGATCCATTGGCCAGAGGCCACTAGTAGTAATGTATTGCTTACCAATGAATTATGCTGGAAACAATGATCTTTTTCATTTAAAATGGAAACACCATTGCACCATTGAGATTTCGGCAGCCTTTTATTCTTCTATACAGAATCCATTTGTTGGTTTTCTGGTTGTACTAACAGAGGCGGGTTGTAAATCCTGGGTAAACCACTCAATCTAATTCAGTTTGAATAGCTTTTGTTTGTCAGTTTTAATCTGCTGTTTTTGCCCTTTGGTATAGATTATTGCTTAACATGCCTCTTTGTTAACAGCAAGTTATTTTTCAATCCCTGTCACAGGAAAGTGCTGTACTGATTATTGTTAATAGTGTACTTTAAGTGCAGAGACCTCACAGCAGGTAATATTAAAGTGACTGGTTGTCATAAGCACCGCTTGAAAATCACCTCTAATACATGGTGGCAACTGTGTCTAAAGACCTAGTAATATTCCAACTGTGAATTGAAAGTGCATCCATTATCCATTCTAAAGGGCCTTCTCAGGATAGCAAGTTAAACCACCCAAACAGGTTTGGTGCATTCCTGCAAGACATGTCCCTTTTGACCTGTTCGACTGCATTTCTGAGTACATAACAAATGTTGACTGGTAAACCAAGAGAAACATTTTACATTGTTTATTGCATTTGTTTTAAAGTGGAACACCTTAAAAAAAGTACCCAGGCCTGTGAAAATGTGAGAAAGGGTAACTACAATTTGTTATCTAAGTGCAAAAAGGGAACAAGGAAGTCAACCGATACAATGTCCGTAAGTGTTTTGTTGGTATTCATCTCTACGTGTTTGAGAACTGTGGTGTAAAAGAATGAGGAAGTCACCAAAAAAAAAAAGGGAACACACAGTCTCACAGTCAAACAGGTGACAGACTCACACGGACTCCACCTGAGGATCTTAAGAAAGCAGCACCTGTATTTCCTTTGTTAGCGTGTTGCATCTGCAACGCTCTATCAACAACCCATTAACCACACTGCAGAGATGGATCCGATAATCAGTCAAATTCAGAGTTCTTAAAAAAAGGTATTTAAGTTTGTGATTTTCTCTCCTAAGTATCGATGGATCTCTCATTGCTCCTGAACCTGTCTGTCAGTCCACATGCTGTGGACTCTTTATTTGGGAGGCCAACTCAGGGCGGCTCTGAGAACAACCTGAAATTCATCTGTGAGTTCAAGCACGGGCTCGGTCCACCGCAGGCGTCTGGCGATGATGATTACGATGTCAATATGGCGTGCGGGTCAGTGTCGGTCATCCTCCCTGCCCAGTGCAGTGTCCACCAGCTGCGGCTATGCATCTGCATGGAGGTAGGTAAAACCCTATCAGATGGTCTATTGTTAAAAAAAAGAAGATCTTTCTGAGTGTTTTACACATGTTGACCTTTTGATCAGGTGGTGCTACTGGTGGTGACTGAGTGTTGGGAATGGAGAGCAGGAAAAGTCCTAAAATGTCTCAAAAGGCAGTGGTGGAAGAAGTATTCAGATCCTTTACTGACTTTAAGTAGTAATACTACACTTTGAAAATACCCCACTACAGGTAAAAGTCCTGCATACAAAATATTACTTAAGCTAAAGTATGTAAGTATTATCAGCAAAATGTACCTAAAGTATCAAAAGTAAATGTATACATTTTGCAGTAAAATGTTGCCGGTCTGTGTTTTACTACATATGTTTCTGGATTAATATCAATGCTGCATTAATGTGTGTGTTGCATTTTACTGGTGTAGATTTGTTTAACTCTATATACTGTTGGCCATAGTTTAAACTAGACCAATGCATCATATTCTATTATCTATTATTAACTTTTAACTAGTGCTGGGCAATGATTACAATTTTTAATTGCGATTAATCGCATGATTTTTTTTGTTATGCGCAAAGTTCAATAATGAATTCAAAAGTAATGTGTTGCGCACTTTTATTTTAAAAGTACTGCTATATGAACAAAAGTGCAATAACATTTGGTTTGCAAACACTTTCAACAAAAAAGGTTATTTTTAACAGCAGTATTCCCTTTACACAGTAGCAGTTATAACACAGTTATAATGATTCTGATCATAGATATTCAGCCGGTGTTCACAACTTTATCTTCATGTGTGTAAGAGATGCAATTTGAAATATACACCTTAAAAACTGCAAACCTATCTACGTCATGTTGTTTTCTTCTTTTTTATGTTTGTTAAATTCTCAGTAGCGATAACTAAATGATGCTTATTATACATATTACAAACACAACACTTTAAAAACTCTAAAAAATTAATTTAAATTAATAATTTTTGCTTTTTTTGGTATTTTGGTCAGACACATATGCAACGCTAATTACCGAGATATGTGTGGTATTTGTTATAAATGTACGTTGGTACATAGAGGGTGATACGAAGCTGTACAAGGAGGAACTTAGGACCCAGGGGAATGTAGGTGAAGCAAGGGAACCTGGAGAGGGTCTGTACCATGGCAGTAACCTGCATGAGGAAGTTATGCTAATAAAAAGTTGCAGTTAAGAGCAGTTTGTTCTCACGTGCTTATATGTTCATTTAAAAACACGACAATATGTATTTTGATATTGTCACGTTTGATCCTGTAACGAGACGATCGCGCGTGTGTGTGTGTGAGACAGGAGGGACGACAGTGACGGAGTGAAGGGGGGTTCTGGTCCGGGCGTGTCATCACCCGGGGGTCGGCAGCAGCAGCAGGAAGTGACGCCACACAAACACAGCTGTTCATGGTTCTTGTGTTAAAAATGTCCGCTTAATAATAAATGAAAGAAACTGCGTTAACGCGTGATAAAATAATTGTCGGCGTTAATTAATGAATGCGTTGACGCGATAATAACGCGTTAACTTGCCCAGCACTACTTTTAACACTACACATCAACATGTCAGCATTGTTATTATAAGCATATTAGCATGCTGACAATATCGTTTAGCTTAAACCACCACTGCGCTGTATGCTGTCTACAGTTCATGACATTACCTCACAGAGCTGCTGGTGTGGCTGCAGACTTTTGGTTTAAAAATATATAATCAAGCTGCAACCATCAACAATTTTCCAAAATCTTTGTCTCTATGCCTTCAGGCACAGGAACAAAATTGCCACCCAGACCCATTTGCAGTATTGGACCCGGAGAGATACACTCTGCTATATGCCAGGGGGGATGACTGGTACGAGGCCTACGATGACTGTCAGGTCATCAGGACGTTGGACATCCCATGGTCATGTGACGACACCGGCCGTCTGTCGGCGCACATAGTGGTAAAACCGCTGATGGCAGTCGATTCGGAGGAGAAGAAGAAACAACAGCGGTGTTTGGCGAACCTGATCGGACACGACTTGGAGAGAGAAGCGTCTGACAGACTCGGCGAGCTCACGTTCACCCGCAGGAAACTGGCATCTCCGAGAAGACAAGAGCTCTGGGATCGGGATGATGAGTTGTATGCCACAGAGCCTTGGGTAACGTGTGCTCCCATTCCGAATGACCTTCAGGACCAGCTGAACAGAAAGCTCCCTGTCACCTTCCATTACATGAGCAAGATCAGCTTCAGCATACAGGTGGACTTTAGTGCAACACCAAGTGTTCTTCTCACATTTTTTAGAAGAGTGGCGGCAAACCAGAGGCTTGATTATGACACTTCGGACAGTTTGGTGTTGAAAGTCTCCGGGAGGGAGGAGTTTTTATCAGGAGACCACCCCCTGAGCGATTTCCTCTGGGTTCGACAGTGCTTGAAAACCAACCAAGACCTCCACCTTTCTGTGGTCCCTGTGTCGGAGCTCGCCGACGAGGCTGTCAAGTTCGTGGACTGGCCTCTTGTTGACGGTTCCAGTGGCCAGTTCAGCTCCCACGACGATCTCCGCCTCGAAGGGAAGGATTTGGACGACATCTTCATGATATCCTTGTGGGACTGCAACAGGAGGCTCCGAGTGAAATTGCTTGGCTTCGACATCCCAAACCTTCCGAGCAAATGCCCTCAGTCTGTTTACGTAAAAGCCTCCATACTCTACGGAAACAAGGTTCTCTCCTCGGTGTCCTCCCTTCCCAAGGCCTTCGCAGATGAAGTGCTGTGGAATGAGTGGCTGGACTTTGATGTTCTCCTCAGGGATCTGCCACGTGGAGCCAAGCTGGCTTTCACTATTAATGCTAGTGGTGGTGACATCCCCCCAGTAACCAAAGACCCAAAACCTTCAGTAACCAAAGACTCAAAGTTGTCTTTTGTCAATAAAGCACCGGACCTGCAGAAAGGGAAGGGAAATGTGCTCTACTTTGTCAATCTTCTCCTCATTGACCACAGGTAAGGTTTTTAATGTTAATTACAATTTCCAGTGTTAAATGTCAGAAAGGGACAACACGCTAACATGAAATGTCTCTGCACTGTAGCTGATTAAAAAGCGACTTGGTTGAATGTCCTACTGTATTTTCTTACGACAGATTTTATGGAAATTATGCTTCTAAAATGTAAGACATGATTTTATATGTTTAACAAGACATACAGGCAGAAATTCAGAAGAAACAGCAGTTTTATTTACATTAATATTGATATTGATAATAATAATAATAAAGCAGATAGGTGATGTTTTAGGAACATCCCTATAATCACTGTGATGGCAATGATGCAGAAATAATCATCTCCGCCAGGAGAGTCATGTAATTGCTTGCCCTTGGGTCCGCGCGTCC
Source organism: Anarrhichthys ocellatus (assembly GCF_004355925.1). Taxonomy (NCBI): domain Eukaryota; kingdom Metazoa; phylum Chordata; class Actinopteri; order Perciformes; family Anarhichadidae; genus Anarrhichthys; species Anarrhichthys ocellatus. The sequence goes on from NW_022280141.1 coordinate 137,013, forward strand.
GTGAGTGAGTTTGCTCCTCTGTGTCTGTCCACCGCTAATCTCACATTCTGCTGCAGCAAACTGAATCCTATTTTGGGTGGCTGAGTGCGTCTCTGACCTCCAGCCGCTACACTTGTTCCGCAAAACTCTAATTGAAGGGTTTGTTTATTTCAAATTAATTTTCAAATTGTCCACTCGTTTGTCCCTCTAGGTCCGTGCTCAGCCAGGGCCCCTACACCATGCACATGTGGTCCTACCCTGATGTGGAGGAAGGGGCCATCACCTACCAGGCAGACAAGCTGTCCTCTGCCACTAACCCAGACATAGCAGACTCCATGGCTATCAGCTTCCTTCTAGACCGCTATAGCTTCCCTGTGGTTCTGCCAAATAGCTTCAGCAACTCTGAAAGCTCCGGCAGTCGTTCCTCCAGCCTCCCCCCGACCAAATCAACCACCCCCTCACCCCCTTCCACCTTACCCAGCACAGGTTCTTCCTCTCTGCATGAGAAACATTGCCAGGACTCATCGACAGACACTGGAGTTCTCAGATCCCCATCTTCAGTCACCAACACCAACAGGGCTTGCCTCAAAAGGTTCCGGGAGGAGAGCATCCACTACGCCTCGAATCTACCCCAATATCTGCGCAATGTTGATTGGATGAACCGCAGAGTGGTCGAGGATGTCCACTGGCTGCTGGGAAACTGGGATCCTGGAGAGTTGGATGTGACGGTGGCCCTGGAGCTGCTAAGCATGGACTTTGCTGACAGGACGGTCAGGAAACTAGCAGTCCAGAGATTGGAGAGCCTGTCCAATGACGATGTATTGATGTATTTGCTTCAGCTGGTGCAGGTATGTGTTTGTAGAGATACGGAGATAAATGTGTGTGTTGTTGATCTGAAAAACGTGTGTGTGTGTGTGTGTGTGGAGGAACTGTAACAATAACAAAATATTTGAACATACTTTTCTATTGGAAGCCAGTAGCAATATTATGCAATTAAATGCAAAAACACCACGCATGATTAATATAGATTTATATCCAAACGTATTATTCCTAAACTAAACAAATAGCTCCAGACCCCCAGGGGCCCCAAAAAGCCCCAGATCCACTGTGTTTCAACTGGATTTGGATAATTGACCGCTTTCTAAGCTCCAGCCTTAGTTACGGTCGCTAGACGTGTTGAGTTTCTGCACAGCACACATACAGTTTACAAATGAAATTCTTAGTCAAAACAATGCGTCGTTAATTTCGGACAGAGGTAGGCAAAAGCAGGTTTCTCGTTTCTAGCTAGCGTCCATTAACGGCTAAATAGACAACTGCTTTTAGCTAGCTAATTATTGCTAAGTTAGCAAAATATTAAGATGCCATATGTGTGCTCTGTACTTTATGGATGCTTGTGCACACTGATCCACAGTCAGAGAATGGGACGAAGGAGGGGGTTGTGTTGCACTGCATTGTATTGTGCAGGTGTTGATGTGTCACCTGTTTGATGCTCTCATTTAAGACTGGAATAAAAATAAAAGAATTAAGTAAACACATTGCTTGTGAATCATCATTAAAAAAACAATCTTCTCCCATTATGTTTTTTTTTCAGTTTGGATACATCCAAGAGGACGTGAAACCTTTTAGCATTAGCCAGTAAACTCAAGTACTGTTATTATGAAGAGGCCCGTATCATACTTGACTACAGATTGGTGACATTATTCTTTCTCTATCCTGTTTACTCATTCAGACTCTCAAAGTGGAACCTTACCATGACAGTTTCCTCGCTCGGTACCTCATCCAAAGAGCTCTGCGGGTGAGTCATGCAGCATCCGAATATTTGGAGCAACACACAATATGTCATATTTTATTTAGATTAATATAGAAGAATGTTAGTAGTACATCATTTTTGTCTTTTTTGTTGCCATTTTCCCCCACATTTAAAGAACATCCGTAATCATACTAGTGCAGTGCCGGTTCAGAGTGCGTGGCCGTATGTGAAGAAAAGTGTGGCTGTAACGTTAGCATATCCAACATCCAGCTGCAGAAGTGAACGAAAGTCAATGAGCAGCACACCCACTGTGAAGTAGATCGGAGGAACAGCTCTCGATCGACTGACAGACAGATGTTGCGACTTCACCATGTGGTCGAAACAGCCTGATTTGGGTTAAACCACGCCATCCCCCACCAGGTGTCAAAATCTCATCTATGTGTGAGATTTGCTTTAAACCACATCACTGGCATCTCATTGGATGAGGGTCATATGCACCACAGGGGATCCCTGTTATTCGGCCATGACGTCACTGAGACTATAAACATCAGCGCTAGCCTCAGCTCTAATCCATCCCACGCGGTTCGATTTTTATGAAAGGGGGCGCTGAACAACGTTGTTGCTGTTAAGAAAACTCTAAAAATAGTTCTACATTAACTGGTTGAACAATAGACTGTTTTGGATAGGAGAAGAGGATAACTTGTGTTTTTCTTCTCCTTATTGTTTAAACTAACCCATACACACACATACACATACTCATACACACATATAGGCTGTGCTGTTATGCTTATCTCAGACGCACATGGCGTGTAAGTATGGCCTCTATCGTGTGCCTCATTGCTCCATTAATTACCTCGCCGCCATTTTTGTAGTTTTGCGCAGCGTAATCTCATTCGAGACCACGGCCACCATTTTTTATTTTCTCTCGCTCCCCCCCTCCCCCCCTACATTAAAGGTGGTAAAGGTGCACAGTGGAGGCTTGCAGACGAGCAGATGGTCTTGAGGCACAGGAGACAAGAGCAGTTAATGTTGTGTCCATAGCAACACAAGGAAAACACAAAAACTGCTGAGGCCTGAAGCATTAATTACCACGGTAGCTGAGACAATAATCTAGCTAGGACTGGGAGGAAAGTCAGGGCTGAGGACATGATGAGTGGATTTTTCAACAAGTGTCTGCAGAGCAGGGAGAGGTGGCGAGTTGGTTGATGGCAGGCGTGTAGGTGTGTAGGACAGGAAGACTCACTTACACACACACACTGAATATAAAGAGTGATTTGGACTTAAACACTTTCCTTCCAAGGGTTTGTCAAACCATGTTTTAAAACACTCCATAGTACCACGCTTATTTTTTATTACAAGCTGGCAAATATTCAGGGAAAAAGTTGTATTGAGTGTGCGCCACTTCCTGCACTCCTACTTTAGTCACATACAACAGATCAACACTGGATGCATCGATATGTCCTGATGGACACCATGGACATCTCTGTGGCAGATACAAGCACATTTAAACTGTGAATCTTTTCAGCCCTGTCACACTGCAGCTACATCTGTGTCTGTATCCTTCACTCACCTCACCTCCACTGTCTCCTCCTTCACCGCAGAGCAAGAGAATCGGCCACTTCTTCTTCTGGTATGTCCGCAGTGAGGTGGCAGGGTGTCTGTACTTCCGCCAGCGCATGGCTGTGATTCTGGAGGCCTACCTGCTGGGCTGTGGTCAGGCCATGCTCGACAGCTTCACCCAGCAGGTCCAGGCTGTGGAGGCCCTGCAGGGGGTTGCATTAGCGATTAAAAAACTGTACCCCGACAAGTCCGACCTTCCTCCTACAGGTGAGACACATCCAAGAAAGACATTCCAATGGATTAATATACCATAAATATACTAAAGTCAAAATCAGTCAAATTTAAAGGTATGTTTCAAATGTTCAAACTGGGCACAACTCACTCGCAGGTCTTCAAACACAGTCCCTGTTCTGCTTTGACGATCCCGTTCATTGAGTTTGCTTTTGTGGTTCTTTGTCTACTCGTTAAAGCGCGAAGAGTGTTTTTTAGTACCTTAAGGTAGAAATGAAACATGAATTTTAGGCAGGTTAGACCATGTGTTAGAACATGTTTCTAATCTCACATGCTTATCTCATATTCTGTTGCAGCAAACTGCGTCATATTTTGGATGCCCAGTTATGGCTGCATGCTCAACAACCTCTTGTGGTTATGTTGACTCAAACGTATTCCAAACACTTTTTATTGTCTGTTTTACACACTGCCATTGACTTCCTCCTTCCTCCTCACTCACTACTCTTCACTGGCTGAAGGGCAGACAGTTTAGTGAGTTTAATTTCGTTTTTGTCAAGATTGTATGGGAGTCTCTATAACAGCAACTTGGAGCCGATTGCCTGCATACAGTCCAAGAAGTTGACTGGGACGGACTGATTAATTCCTCCATTTCTCCAATTGATTCATTTGAAATTTCTACATGCGTCTCATTTTTTGATGTTGTGTTCTCCTCCTTCCTCTTCCAAACATCCATCCAAAACAAATCAAACAAAATGAAACCATTTTCCATCAGCACTGTAGGCTTTTGCTGCAGCTCTGGCAGTTACATGGTACAACGTTGCCATGTAAATGGCGGAGTGATGTCTTTAGTGAGGAGCAGCGGCTACTTGTGCTGTCCTGCTGATTTGAGCACATTCTAAATGTCTATATCAGATTGCATGTTGTATAACGTGCTCTAGTGAGTGAGTGTTTGTGGCAGCAGGACATGATGACAAACAGCTACTCTTCCAGCCATCAGTGATTGGTTGATTGTGTGTAGCTCCCTCAATGTTCAGTTGCTGAAATCCGATCCCCCAATCCCCCTTACCAATTTCTATAAGTGTGTCTTTGTGTTTCTTTTGCTTTAGCTCCCCTCAAGCTTCAAGAGCTTCTTAGAAACAGTAATCTACCGAATGAATTCCTGGTGCCCTATGACCCCCGGATCAGAGCTGGAAGGATCCTGGTAAGCCTCGCTAATGCTGCTCGTGTCTGTGCAAATTGAGTGTGTTGGTGTTGAACGACAGTGTGTGGAATACAACATGTTACTCGTGTGTTTTGATGGTCCTTGTCGGCCATGTTTAGTCTTGTGTGAGTGGTAATGCCCCAACAGCCCACACACACAGTGATTACATACAGGTATTCACAATCAGGCCTTTTAGTTGCTAAGCTGCTAATGTACAAGAACACTTTTCACTTTTTTGTCTATTTCCCTCCTCTCTTTCTCTCCTCTCTCTGTTCGTGCCCTGTCTCTCCTTTTCCATCCATTCATTCCTCTTTAAGTTCAAATATATTTTTCATGTTCTCCAGTCCAATCCAGCTACTCTGACCTACAGTAGTCGGAATGTGAACTGAACGCTCGGTTAAACGTTTCCACTGTAATGATTGTTACTACATTACAATCATACATGGATGTCAATAAACATTTGACACCTAGTGATATCAAACTACCCAATCTAATTATGACTAAAATATTCCCAGTCTGGCAGTGAATGATGCAGAGTTTGTGTGCAGGCTCATGTGCTCAGATGGATGGACGGATGTTAGAAGGACGACACTTTTAAATATATCTGTGAAAAATAATCAAACTTTAACAGTTGTAAGGCTTTACATCGAAGGTCCACATCGGACCTTCAATAAAACCCATTCCCTATTAACTGTCAAGCTCACCATCAACAAATCGGTTCTCTCTGTATCCCTCTCGTCCAGCTGGACAAAAGCAAGGTGATGGCCTCCAGGAAGAAGCCACTGTGGCTGGAGTTCTCCCCCATGCCGTCACCCACCTCTGCTACACCCGTGGGAATAATCTTCAAAGAGGGGGACGACCTCAGACAGGACATGCTGGTCATTCAGGTCAAAGAGAATAAATTTGATCTTTAATTATTCATCTCGCTGAAAAATAAAGAATGTTGGTGTTTTATGTCAGTGAATATATTCCTACCTTTTGGATAAAGTGACACCTGACTATGTGCATCTTCCTGCTCAGACGCTGGTGCTGATGGACTCTATCTGGCAGGAAAAAGCTCTGGACCTTAACCTCGTTCCGTACGGCTGCATCTCCACAGGACACAACATAGGTCATTTTCACATTTATTATCGATTTATTCAGCTAGCTGTTTAACTATGCTGTCTGAAAGTTTGTTCTGCATATCAGCAAATGCTCATTAAGTCATTCGACCTAATTAAGTAAGTAAAATGTATTTATAAAGCGCTTACTTAATTAAACCCTACTTATAATAACTTGGAGTGTTGTCTCCATTTTCCATCTTCTTTTTACTATGTTACATAGTTTTCTTTGGGCAACCTCTGAGAAATGATAGACCCGTAAATAAAGCATTACCGTTTTATTTACCAACATGAAGGTCTACAATAAATGTTATTCTGAAAGTCCTAAGGCTGGAATCGAACCCAGGATGTTGCGGTTATGTCACCACTGCTAAGCTAAAAGCGGACTAGTGTCTCATTTACACACTTGTTAGCAAGCGCCTTTTCTAAGACGTATTCCTGACGTATTTTATGTCGGAGAACAAAAAAACGTTAACATCTCTTAACCAAAGACCTTATTTCAGAGGTCTTGCCAAAAACCCATTCATAAAACCCATGATTTTGAGATGAGTGTGCAAAGGACAAAAATGCTGACTCATTACTCCAGCTCCATTCTGGTTTAGTGTGACGTGTGGTGTGTCTCCAGGTGGATTTTTGCGGGTCGAAAGTCCCGGGCCGGGTTTGTTTTCCCACTCCTCCCCTGATTGGTGGAGCTTCTTTTGTTAGTTGGATGTTGGAACATAATTAAGAGATGAAGAGGAACTAACTGGGCCAGAAAAAATAATGTACAAGCGCTGTAAAACACTTTTCAACACTGTCCTTTAAACGTATATTTTCCAGCACCCAGGATACAAACAGGAAGTCCTTTGGAAAGTGATATGAACAAAACAACAAAAAGTGACATCAGGTTTCTCCTCCACAGGTATGATTGAGATTGTGAGGAATGCAGCGACCATCGCTGCCATCCACTGGAGCCAGGGAGGAACGTCAGCAGCCTTCAAGAACGATGCTCTCTTTGAGTGGCTCAAGTCCAAATGTCCACTCCAGGAAATAGTAAGTAATCTGGACGTAGTTCAAAGGCAGGGTTTTCGACAAGATGTGGACCCGAATGAAAAAAGCCCGCTCCAGTCAAGCCTTGATGTTTGAGATGGTCTGGCTAAATGTCATCGGTCTGTGCAGCTGCCCACTTTAAAACACTGAAATAGTCATTTTTATTTTTGTCTGTGCTCACACACAGTTACTTTTTCTTTCAGTGGACACATCTTGTCACTAGATGTCTTGTCTTTAACACACTTTCACCTTCCAATGGAACCTTTTTACAGCGTGCCTAAATTAAGAGTGTAGACCAGTTGACTTTTGTTCCTTTTATTTCAAATATATTAATGATATAGCGTTGGTATTAGATCTGCCACGTTACCAATTGTGTTACTGCACTGCTGTGATCTCATTTGACTACAGCACTACAAGGCCGTGGAGAGATTTGTGCACTCCTGTGCTGGTTACTGTGTGGCCACGTATGTGTTGGGCATAGGAGATCGACACAATGACAACATCATGATCACGGACCAAGGTATGCGCCACATGTTTGGTTCACATTCCCACACGCTGTTAAACCTGTCTGCATTTGTGCAAATGTAAACAATCCAGATAATGTAAATCTCACTGAGAGAGTGACCGAATGATGGAAAAGAGCAACAAATTAACAACACACTGAGTTGATTGACAGGCTGATTTAAATGCTTTTTGTATTTCCCGCGCCTCTCAGGGAACCTGTTTCACATCGACTTCGGTCACATCTTGGGCAACAGGAAGTACTTCCTTGGCGTGAGCAGGGAGCGTGTACCATTCGTCCTCACGCCTGACTTCCTGCATGTCATGGGCAGGGGCAAAGGGCGCAACAGCCTCTACTTTCAGCGCTTCAGGGTGAGAAGCCCTGATTGTGTGCATGTGTGTGGGTGTGGTTGTGTGTAATTATACTGATACTTTCATATCATGATAAGGCTGCAGTTGTTCTATATTTGTCATATTGTCAGCAAATCCTATGAAAAGACTAAAACAAACTGCAAAACATTCAAAATGCATTAGTATTTCTGTCAATGCGTCCGAGGTTTCACACCTTATCTTTGACTTGCAGCCTCAACCTATTAGTTCTTACAGAAGGCGTACATTAACAACTTTATAAAAAGGTTGTGTGTGTATGTGTGTTGCATAAGTGAATGGACAAGTGAATCCACTGTGCACGCGTATGTGCCTATGTGTAAATGTACAGTAGATATTTGTCAGATATTGTGTTCTGTATCCTATTATCTTTTGTCCTTATTTCCTTATCTTTTCTTCTTGTCCTCCATTCCTTCTCTTGTCTTTCTCACCTACTCACATTAGGACACTTGCACCCAGGCATACCTCTCCCTGCGCTCGCACTCCCGTCTGCTGGTCACCCTTTTCTCCCTCATGCTGCTGACGGGCATCCCTGAGCTGAGTGCTGCAGAGGACATGCGCTACCTGCGGGAGGCGCTCCAGGAGGAACAGGGTGAGGCAGAGGCCAAGGAGCATTTCCTCCAGCAAATCTCTCTGTGTGAGCAGCTGGGCTGGACTGTGCAGGCCAACTGGTGGATCCACATGGTGGCAGGCATCAAGTAGAAACTCTGAATCGTGCTGCAACATTTTGTTATTATTAATGTCTAAATGTAATATTGTTTTATTTTTTGTGGTTGTTCTCATTGTTTCTTTTTATGTATTATTTCTAAACTCATGTACTCCCTCACCGCGGCTGTTTTTATAGACTTTTGGCACAAAAGATGCTCTTCCACCTTTCTAAACAGGATGAGTCGACAGCATGTCAAGATCAAGTCAGCCAGAAATCTCACTGGCACCTCAAACACGCCTATTCTGCATGTTTGGCTACTGAAATTAGGAAATGACCTTCATCGTTATTTTATTTAAATGTAAAATTGTCTGAGTGCCCCTATTTTTATTCATATTGAGCAGAAGCTCATATAGTGTGTGTGTGTATGTATATGTCTATACGTATATATATAGTGTACTGTAACGTTAAAGGGGAACTGCACTGATTTTACATGTCAAAGTTTAAAGGTGTTGGCAACTGCATAAGTGAAAAAAGTTGTATAAAGCCAGTCAGTGCCAGTTGTTAACTTACTAGACCTTTGTAGTCTGTTCCTTATCTACACTTGATTAGAGCAAGCCCTGATATACAAAAATGAGGACGTGACTTGACTGGCATGCGATATACAAGGTTGATTAATACAAATTTGTTCTAAAATTCTAAAATCCCAGATTATTAAATAAAAATGACACACCATGCATATTCATGAGGGCGTGTGTCGCATCATTTAGAATACAAATGTGGAAACTAATAGGGTGATGTCCACAATGGTACACTCCTTGTCTTGTTAAACCACCTAATACTACAGTAGGCTTTATATGAGATGTGAACAATGAGGCATGGACATTTGTCAGATATAATACGATGCTATTTATAATGTCATTAGTTCCCAGGTATGAGATTCATCCACAGCTGCTGCATACGTGACAAATGTCATACCACATACAACTACTCCACATCATGACTGTATTTTTCATACAACCACATTCAATTTTTTACATTAAACTTGTATTTTCATCCAAAATGTGTAATGTACGTGTAAGGGGCAACACCCAGGAGCAAGTAATTTCACTCGTCATGAAGAGAAGTGCTCAGCCTGTGGAAATACGTGTTGGAGAGTCTAATGAAAAGATGCTTTTGAGTTGCATCATGGGAAATGTAAGATTCAATATTTTGGAGGTTGTCCTATCCTAGGGACTGAAAGTCCGGAAAACATAACCTCTGCTGCTTCTATTTGAATCTGCAGTCTGGAAAATCAACATACACATTTGGTCAAATCAAACAACAAAGATTTTCATGGAATGCTTATAACAATATAATAATAACAGTAAAATAAAATAAGTGGAGAGCCATTTTAATGTTTTTTGAAGGAGACTAGAAAGAGTCTGACTTCATTTGTGTTCATATCCTCAAAAGTTGTACTGCATTGAATAAAAACCTCTGAGACGTAATGTGTCGTCTTTAACATTTTCTCATCTCATAACTGCAGACCTTGTGGTCCCACAACAACTCTCATCGTGACGTAAGTAAAACACACATAACGTACATGCATGCATGCATAGTATTGGTGCAGAGAAAGGGTGTATGGGGAGAAATGTAGGGAGAGGAGGGAGCAGGGGTCGTGGTGGACTTTAGGGTAGAGAGACAGACGGACGTCACTACCATGGATACAACATGGATCGCTTTGCTTGCTGTTTGTTACCTTTCCACCCTCTGTCTCCCCATTAGTCATCATGATCAACGAGGGACATGAAAGTTCACTGCCTTCATTATTGACAGATTGCTGAACATGGTAAGTCCACGCTGTCTAATAATTATCACACACACTTGTGTGATGTGCATTGCCCTTTTTTTAAAACAAAAAGCTTGTTGCCAAGGCCAAATAAAGCTGTCTCTTAATTACATCCATGTTGCTTGGTTACAAATTCCAAAAGAAGGGCCATGATATTATTTTAAGAGTAAGACTGTTGTGTTTTATCATCTTTATGTCTGCTGCTTTCTACCACCAGGTGTCACTGTTGTAAAGGAGGTACTCCTTGAGACTCTTGAGTATAGACAGTATGAGAGTAAAGATGGCCACTGCTAAATGTACAGTGCTATGCTACTGTGCTAGCGACTAAGAGCTTTTGTTTTATGCTATGTGCATCCTGTTGAAGTAAACGGCACATTCATCACCTATGGAGCTGACAGGATCCCAAAAAGAAGAAGTTTATTTAGTTGTGTAAGTCAATTTGCAACATATTGCATCCCACCAATTCGTTACATTGGGACTCAGGCGGCAGGTGACAATTCTTTGTAACAAAATTCAAGACAAAGCAATCAAGCAAATTCACGAGCTGGAAAAGGAACATGGCTTTTATTTAAATTATTTTCCTATCCTAGCCCCCGATTGACCCTGCTATATACATAATTTTTACATTCGAGACTTTTGCATTGAAATCTACTTTTGAGTCATATAAGCCTGTTGTTTTTTTGGTTTGAACTCAAAATGATAGAGATTTGAATGATACATTCCAACCCATATGAGGAAAAAAATATGACGATGGATAAGGTTACAGGGATAAATCCAAAATATCTCCGCATGGTACCAGATAAGAGAATGAGGAGGTTTTTCAGAACGAATGATTCCCTGAGAGGCCCAGTGCAGTATTTCACTGCATCTGTCTACTGTAGAAGACCGTATACATGAAAAATATTAGATTCATCTTTTTTTGCCTGATGGAGGCAGTGCAACAAGCTGTGAACACAATATTGACTATCCCTTCATAAAAGCTTACATCGCAAACCTGTTAGCAAACGGTCACCATTGACACATGTGCAGACATGGGGCAGCATTACAAGTTATTTGGAATCATGTCCAGTATTCGCTCTCATTTTAGCTCCGTTTTGGCCACCACCGGAAATAACTTGCTCTTAGGCCCTGAGCAGACAGAGTGCTTTTCAGCAGCCTGGTGCAGCTTTTGGTAATTGTTTTCAATGAAAGTCAAGCGCTTAGGGCACTGCTTATGCGTTGCTGAGTGCTTCGCGTTTTCCCCCTCTTTTTGCAGGAGCGCCCTGAACGCCACCATTTGTAAAAACGTCAACTAAGAGCAGAAAAGCGCCTGACGCCATGAGCATTGTTTTTTCATTGTGATGTCTTTTGCTGGATACCTGGAGCTACATGACTTTACTAACCGTAGTTAACATGATCTGTACAGAAAACAACGGAAGACAAAGTTCCTGCTTCAGCTTCCAGACCTGGTCGGGATGCACAGTGGAGGCTTTGAGTTGCCTTCCGGGCCAAAGCAACGTTCAATGGGGAAACTCAAATTTGACCGACCAAGTGACGCAGGAGTGCCCAATGATGGGCCAGTAAGTTTAGTCTTTAACTGCAGTGAATACATGCCTGTGAAGGGGAAGATCATTATTGTACCTTATGGGATCCTTTTTTTAATATAAAAAGATATCCATTGACTGTAGAAAATGAAACCTCATGACTTTTGTTCTGCCCACTAGCAGCACCATGAGGTTGACAATTATTGTGATGCAATTTGGTACACAAAGATAAAAAAAAATCTTTGAGATATCTTAATTTTAGTACAGTTTTTAATTTTCAAATGTATATAACCCCTTTGTGTGTCTCCCTCTATGTCTTTGTCTCTAACTTCCAAATGTACCCTTCCAAAGTTCTGATTTGGCATGTTCATGTCTCTATAATGTTGCCATACTGATGCGCTTGGAGCTGCAGTGGCCCGTGGCTAACCAGTCATGACACCGGATGGCGTCACTTGTCCCCCACAATGTGTTGTCTCTGTATGCTCACATGCCCTCGTTGCAATCCCTCAACAACTGAACTTTATGCACGCATGTGTGCAGGTCACCAAGTGGACGGAAGGAATGTTGTCTCTAAGTGTGAAGTGAGGAGAATAGATAGATAAAAGAGGGGTTGTGCCCGTTCCTTGTTCTGTAATAGGCTTGCAGAGCCAGACTACATTAAACAAGTTCAGTTTCCATCAGTAATTCCGGTCTGGAAAACATCATGTGAGAATCAGCTGAGTCCAGTATTGCCTTTAAATAAAACTGCTGCATGTCAAATTCATAAACAGATTTTGGAAAATTAAAAGGATGGATTTGTCAAAGTTTGCATGCCAACTTCTGTGGTTGTCCTTGAATCAAAGACCCACACAGTGTTGATTAGACCTCTGCAAGGTGGACCTGTACAGGCTGTGCTTGATTGGCATCTCCCTTTTAAGGCCTTGCACACCCATGTGTTTCAATATAGAAATAGAATAGGACTTGACATTTTTTTCCCGTGGTCTTTAGAAATGGGTCATTGTTGTTAGTTGTTATGATGTCAGTGGGGCCGTAAAGTGTTGTGCAGCTTGTCAGAAAGAGAGCCGATGAAGCTTCCGGTGACGGATGGCTGGCTAGTTAGCTAGGTAGCAGCAGGCAGTGAGACGGAGGGGCCGTTAGATCCAGCGCTGCTGCCGGCCACCAGCTCGCTGTTTGCAGCATTTTTCTCTAACCAGTGTAGCATTAAAGCTAGCAAGCTATCTAACTAGCCAGCTGTCTGCTAGTAAACTGTCTAGCTAGCTAGCTTGCTAATTCCACCATGCTTTAATGCCACACCGGTTAGAGAAAATGAGCTGAATAAAGTTGTCACTCATCTGACGATAGCATTGTGCTTTCCTACGCTGTGACAAGAGTGTATGAATTAAGCATTAGGTTTTTTAAATTTTACTCATGTACTCATGTACGTTACTACCCCACTACTCGTCTGAGTCATTATTGCAAAACCACACCTCAGTGCAACTTGCCGTAAGTCTCTTTAGTTCATACGAAAGTTAGACTGCTACAACGTAATGCAATTACAACTGGCAATGGTACACGTAAAAATGGCCGCCGCTCTGACCATCCTGTTACGTTGACCTGAATCAGAATGTCCCTTATACTCCCATTCTATTTCTATGCTTTTCAATTATAAGACAAACGTATGCTGTTCGTTATAAAAAATACTCATAATTGGTAAATGGTAAATGGACTTATACTTGTATAGCACTTTTCTTGTCTGCCGACCACTCAAAGCACTTAACACTACATGTTCACACACCCATTCACACCCATTCACACCCATTCATACAGTGATGGCGGTGCAAGGTGCACCTGCCCATCAGGACTATCTAATCATTCATACCCATTCGTACACCGCCAGAACAGTTTTGCCCAAGGACACATCAACATGGACTAAAGACACAAGATTTGAACTCTCGATGTGTATTTTAGAGGTTTGGCGCCCATGCAAGGAGCTGAATTAAGGAAAGTAAAACGTTTTAAAATAAAACATTACATAGCCCTGATGAAGACCCCTGTCTGTCGCAACACGCTGGTTATTTTAAATACATATAGCCACGTAAAAAATATTTGCATATTCATTTTGCACAAACCCTATTCTCTAAGGACGCTTGCATGTTATTCTCTTTTGAGACCATATGCACCAATGCAATAAGTGCTTCAGAACATTGAATTATTACATGATTTAAATTTAAAAAACAATGGCACTTTGGAGGCAACCGCAACACTAGAGCTCACTAGAGAGCAAACATTCACTTTTGTTGACAAGACCTCAAATGATTGTAAACAAAAAGCAGCCTTTACAACAGGATTCCAAAGTAAATGCTGAATTATTTATTTTGTTTTAAAGGGATTTTGTGTGTCACCTTGTGTTGCTGTGAGCACTTTTGCATTACATGCTGTAGCAGACAAACTCTTTACAGGTCCAGTTTGTAAACATTTAGGAGAATGTATTGACAGAAATGGAAAATCATATTCATAAATATGTTTTCATTGGCGTATAATCACCTGAAACTAATAATAGTTGTGTTTCCGTTAACTTACAATGAGCCCTTCATATCTCCTGTTGCTCCTAAAGAGGTGTAATTATGGTAGAGGATGGCCTCTGAGCGAGGTAAACAGCTCACGTTACGGCAGTCTTGGAAAGGGAGGAGTGAGCGGTTGCAAATACCGCTAGATGGCACTAAATCCTACACACTTCACCTTTAAGGGTCAGTTTTGATAACCTGATTTACATTCTTCTTGATCCACTGTTGGTATTCCCAGTGTTTACGGTGTGCAGGATTAAAAGATGATATGAATTACTGACCACTGGTGAATTTGACGTATAAACATCAGCTCAGGCTTCAGATTTCAGCTATCTGGCAGCCTGCCAAACACAAACAAACTGAAGTAAACGAGGCCAGCGAACAGGATCATTATAAACCACAACACTGCATTCAAAAAAAGAAAAGTTTTGAGTTTCCACAATATAACGCTTCCCTCTCCCCTCAGAATAATGTTGGGTAACTTGCACATCTACAACTGGACGGCCCTTTAAACGAGAACACGTCTATACACACAGGCATACACACGCTCAGCAAATTACACAAAAGCACGGGCAGAATGAAAAGTAGAGGGTGACCCTGGCTTTTCAACTGTTCATTTTCGCTTTCTGAGCGTATGTAGCAATCAGGTAAAACACCTTCTCCAGGTGTTTTCCCGTCCAAAGAGTATAACTCAACAAATTACAACCTCAGCTTCCAGCCAGAACTCTGGTACAACTTTGTCTCTGCTGTTCTGTCACAGTTTTTCAGTGCAATCTATCGATTGCCGTCTCTCTCTCTCTCTTTGTTTCTTTCTCTCTCTCTCTCTCTCTCTCTGTCTCTCTCTCTCTCTCTCTCTCTCCCTCTCTCTCTCTCTCTTTGTTTCTTTCTTTCGCTGAACCACTGCTTATTTCTTTGTGTGTTTTTCTTGATCACTGTCCTTGGTGCTTGCATATACAGCACTGTACAACAGGCCTCTATTCCCCTATAAATGTGCAGGTTCTGTACTTGCTGTTTACTTTCATGTTTGTATTACAGGAGAATACTGCTGTGCGGAATTGTTGATAATTATGGATTCCAGCCATTCCTGGGCTTCACCTTGCACAACCTGCGCCGGCTCCTGATAGTGTGCTTTACAGCTACTCCTCTGTCTCTCTTTTTCTCCCTCACACTCTGCCTCTTTTTCCAGTTTAGTTTAACCCAGTCCCAGTGTGTGAACACATTATTTCCTCCCAGTGTATCCCTTTCCATCTCCCTTTCGGCTCCAGACAACATTTTCTCATTTCATTAACAGCTTATTATATTGGTCACATGCTCAAAGATCCCGTCAGACCTTGACACACATACACACACACACACACACACACACACACACACACACACACATATCGACCTCTTGTAAAGGAGAATGTCTTGGTAGGGTGGCTGCTAGTTGGGGATATGTGATATGTATCGGTTCACTTGGCTGGCACCACATAATGAGCTTGGTGATGGAGATTGTCATCATCTCTTGATAATTCCCATGGTACAAATCCTATCAGTGATGAGTTCTCTCACTATCCTCCCCCCGTGAAGCAAAACAGGACTGCACGATATTTAGCTATATATTCTGGGCTGCCACTTCAATATGGGAGGGGATCACATGGGTCAATATAGAAGTAAAAAACAAAATAACAAAAACAATCAATCACATAGGCTCATTGTGGACAGGACAAATCTGTCCATTTGGACTATTAGAGTCCCAAAAGGTCTAATTTCACATTCAGATGCTTTTGTCTCTGGATGGCTCTTAACATAGCAACGGTTGCTTGCAGCTAACAGCGCTAACAGTGCAAAGAGCGGCAAAAGTGCGACAGAGCTAACAGTGTTTAGCTGAGGGGGAACTGCCGTATGAGAGCAGTGCAGAGCAGCGGCCGTGAGCTAACCTGTGGGGCACGCTCACACGCATGTACATGCACTAAAAGCATGCCCGGCAGAGCTATGTCAACAATTTTTAAATAAATGACTCAAATCAAAATATAAACTGGGGATCCCAGTGTGAAAGAACACATGAGGCACAACTTCTAGAAATATGAATGCACGTTACAGCGGTATACTGTGTAAGTAAAATGATTGTGCAGCATCTGTAATAGACAGATTTAAAATGTACAGGTGTACATAACGAAATGAATGATGGCTGAATTCCATTTCACTGCTTCATGTTTGGGGTCCTGGTATTATTCATGCCCGCACTGGCACTTACTAGGACAATTGAGCAGAACCGATCCATTATTACCATTATTAGTTACACCTGAGCTTTTCAAGCAAAGGCAAATCCAAATGTCTGCTGTGAAAAGGCGTCTACTCACGTCTGTTCATGCAGCTTTTATTGTACCTTAATGCTTTTTAACTTTAAATCCTCTGTCTTGCTGCCAGGTGAAAAGTGACGAAAAACACTGAGATTTAGAACGTGCGTCTAAGCTGAAAGTGGCGTTTTATTTTCTCTATCCATCTAATTGAAATGTATTTCATTCTGTCAAAAAAGAAGAAGAAGTGTTTGTATGAAATTGTTTTTGCTTGCTTGCATTCAAGTGCTGGTCAAGTTTAAGTTCACAACCTTGAACAATGTCTCTATTCGAAAAGTTTCGACACAAGACAGCGTTCAGGAATCAGTGAGTAATCTTTAACTCGAGCAGTGGGCTCGGCCTGACAGGACTGGGTGGGGTCCCGCAGTGTGGATGGGACCTACCTGCTTCTGTTCTCAGTAACAGCCCAGTGGGAACCGCCAATGACTCGTGGGCTCCACCTCCTCGCGCCCGGTTTAGCCCTGTACAGTAGTCTACCGCTGCGGACCGGAGACCCAGCTCATTCAGGCGGGGAAGCCGCAGCAGGACGGCGCGTGTGTGTGTGTGTGTGTGAGTTAGTGAGTGTGTGAGGAGAGAGTGAGAAAAAGAGAGCGTGAGAAAGTTTGTGTGTGTGTGGGACAGAGACAGAGAGAGAGAAAGAAAGAGAGAGGAGGAGGAAACTACCGAGCAGGTGAGCGCTCCATCTTATCCTTCCGTCTTTGCTAACATGTCAGACCACATGTCAGTGACCACCAATAACTCAAAAATCACCATTGTACAGTAAATTACCACAATATTCCGACAGGGGCAGCGACTGTCTGTCTGAAGCGTGCAATAAGAACCACATCACTGTCTCCCTGTGGTACGACTGTAATGTTGTTATTGGGACGTAGAAATGTGGGTTTAGAGGGACTTTGTGGTGTTTTTATGCTAGGCTAATTTATCTTTCTGCTGTTAGCTTGCTAACATGTTGTTATGTGCCCTAAGTGGACCACCTGTTAGCTTAATTAGTGTTGGCGAGTAAATACAGTTTTTGCAAGACTTCAGTCAAAATAAATTAATGTGTGTGTGTATATATATAGAGAGAGTATATATGTATACATACACATATGTCATTGTGCTAACCTTGATTGATTTTGGAGCCAATTGTGATCCAATATGCAACTTGCAGTGAAAAAGGAGACATTGTGACATTCTAATCCTGTAGTTTTCACTTTTGAAATGAGAAATATTTGCACTTCGACTCTCGATTACAGTTTTTTTAACTCAAAAAACATATCAGACAGAAATTAATATTGGGAAATATTTTAAACCATTTTCGACCAAAAGTTGTCTTTATTTACAGCCGAGGTTAAGAGTTGACGGGGGGATACTTGATGGATGGGTGTTTGTGTGGACCTGCTCTGTCACTGACACTAGTGGGTCGCTCATGGCTGGGAGGCAGATTTCTGACACTGTTGCACACATTCCTACCAGATTAACTAATGATATTCAATGATTTTGTTTGCTGCAGGGTGAAGAACAGGCAGCGTCATTGAGCGAGTAGCGTGTTGTTTCTTCAACACTTGTTCCCGCTCTTAGCAGCAATAAATATCTATAGGCGTAACCTTGAAAATCACGTTTTCCTGTGGGGCTTTATAAGGTGACGGGCATTCCTAGAAATGTGGACAGCTTTACATTTGGCTCTTCAGTGGGGTAAAGTTTTTAGGATTCTCACATTCCTGAACTCAAGAATGTCATATTGTCATTTATTTCTTTTCACTTGTCAGGGTATTTAGAGGTGTGTGTTTGGAGGTGCATGTTCCCATGGCTCTTAGTCTTGCTTTAATCAGCTCAAGGACCTGGCCTCTCGCCCTACCGCTGAGATCAACTCTAACCTGAAAGGTTAAGAGGATCCACGAGTGGCTCAGGCTGGTAGAACTGGCCCTGTGGGAAAGAGGGACACTGGGGGGGGTGGCTGTGTTTCCTCTTTGTTAATTGACTTTGGATGGACCAATATATTGGACCTCGTTGTGCACCTGCACTCTTTTGTAACCGTCACTACTTTGCAGTAGTTGTATTGTAACTAGTACTGATTTGATGCGGAGGAATGGTGCATGTATGTGCTGTGGTTGTGGAGCTAAAAGTGTCTCCACTTGGAAGTTTTGCACACAATTTCATACAGCTGTCAAATGTATGTTTTTTCTGCATTCAGGTCAGATAGTTTTATTTTTATTTTTTAGTTTGCAAACATCATAGCTTTTGAATGAGAGGCTGTGTGGGAGCAGGTGAATGGCAAAGCTCTCTCGAAAGGCCTTGACTTCAACACTTGAATGCACCACCAGGAGGGATTCACAGAGCACTCTGCGATTTCAACGCTATTAAAACTCTAATTCAGTCACTTTGATGGAAACCAGTGCAGGCATGTATTTCATTTTGATGAATTAGCAATGTTTTTAATGTGTAGTCTGCTGAAATGGACTGAAGAAGACCAGTGAGCCCTTGGAAGGTGTGTGTGTGTGTGTGTAAATTGATTTAGAGTCCCAGTGAAACAGAAGTCAGAGCGTCTTTAGCATCTGTACTGTGACGTATTCCCCAGTGAAATGGAATGAGCGATGTACAGCAGAGTGCTGTAGGATGTATTTTTGTAGGCCAAGTGAGGCAAAGACGAAGTTAGCCTCGCAATGGTTCCCTGGAAAAAAAGGCTTTGGATTTTAAGTTATTGTAGAAAATAACAAACGTGTATGATACTTACAAGTTTTGTTCAGCAATATAATCTTCACTAATTTACGCCACTTTTAATGATTTTTGTAACGTGAATGCAATCAGCAGAAGTAAAAAGCTAACGTTAGGCTATAAACGAACTACACCACGGTTACACGAGTGTATTTTATATATTAGAACAAAACGTTCAAATCAAAGTCAAAGCTTGTGTTAACTACAAACACTGTTGCAGACATCAAACCAAAGACCATTCAAAAAAAAAAATTGACCTTGAGAAAAAGGGACCCAAAGTGCATAAATGCTCATTTCTGGGTTTTAGGAATTTTAGGACCACTATTGTCCACAGGGACCGCCAGAATCCACACACAATGAAAGTTCCTCGTAGTAGCTTTAAATAGTTGCACAATGAGGCTGGGGATGCGATCTAAAAGGGTTGAAAGAGCATCTTTCATTTCGTCAGTTATCTCACTCACTGGTGATTTGGGCATCCATCATGTTGGAGTGTGTGCTTCAGTGTCAGCGTGGTGTTTGTGCCTCTGTGCACCAGGAAGCCTCTCCAAAGACTTCTTCTGGCTGCCATTGGCCCGTCGCGCTCTCTCAGTGTGTCTTTGATATGTGAGCCTCCGTCAGGGTCTCTGCAGCCTGAGCTGCTCATAATCACGTCCCCTGATACAAATCAACCCCTTGTTTGCAGCACACCGACAAGACGGACTGATTACACCTACGCCTCTTTTTCATGTCTGTCTCTTCTGCTCCTTTCATCCTGTCTCAAAGTTATCTGTCTGGGGAATCGTCAAGCTAATTCAACTCAGACTGTGTCTACAACTAACGATTATTTTCATTATCACGAGATGTATAGATCTTTTTTTCAAATAGAGTAATTATTAAGTTCATACAACTATTAAAAATGTGCCCACATTGAGGTTTTTATATTATTTACTTAGTGTCCACTAATAGTTTTAGCATACAGTAAGTGGCTTTGTCAAAATGATTATTGAAGTAATGGCATGCAAATCCCGCCACAGATTGTCTTATTAATAACAGGAAATGCAGTTTCCTCATGCATGTTACTGAGGAAGTCGGTCTAATATCCCGCCTGAACCTGGACAGGAAACATCTCCGAGCACTGATTGCCCCTCTCTGCTTTTTCGATGACGTGTCACATCATCTTTTGGTAAAGTGCCATAGTTACACTTTCATTTTCTGAAGTGATTGTCCCTGGAGAGTGTGGCCTCAGCTAAAGCTAATCCAGCCTTTACTGACCTCCTCCACGGGACTTAACGCTGAGCCACAAACTCCGAGGCGCCCCGCTCACCTCCACCTCTCGCCTCCTGCCTCTCTGGCTTTCTAGTACAAACATGTACGTGGTGATTGTATCGGTCGGTGTGTGTGTCTGCACTGAATTTAATCACCTTAAAGGCTCCTCGCAGGCTACGGTCTAGTCATGCCCTCGCATGAGCTTTTTGTCGGTCTCTCGGGTGTATCCCTCTGTGTTGAGTTAAAGATTAATCTATTTGATACAGTGTGTTATTGGGTTGAATAAGAGGGCATAACAAAGCAAAATAAACTGTACTGGTTGTGTAATAACAGGTAGGCACATACACTATTTATATTGTGTGTGTATGTACATAGGTGCAAAGGCTACAGTAAGTAATGCCAGCAGTAGATGGTATTAGGTGCGCCTTATTTGCGGTCTGGGTCATCTCACACTGAGGGATTTATCTCCCTCTGCAAACCAGAAATGGAGAATTATCTTTGATGGTAATCGTTGCTGTACTCTTTAAGAAGCCGGCAGAAATGAGGTAAATATCCAGACAGTATTATGAGATTTCCTTCGGCTCCACAGGTGATTATGTGACGATGGATGTCGTGGATTAGGACATTGTTTGAAGGGAAGCTGTTTCCTTGTTTGACACTATGGTTAAATGAAATCCCTTCAGTTGACGAGGTTACCTTTGGGTGGTCTGTTTCCATCAAGTCAAACAGCTGGTTGAATTGTTTGCTGGTAGGAGTCAATTGTTTTGGGCTCTTATTAGTTGGTGTCTGCCAGTGACCCTGTAGATATCAGCTCAAGTGTTTCTTAAGTCTATAGGAGTAGACCAGGGCAACCTTCTCCATAACACAGTGAGACTCAAACAAAACAAGAAAAAGCATGTTGAAAAGAAGGCGCACAGTGTGCCTTGCTGATGTTTTGATCCATGTAATTTAATGAAGACTATAAACGATTTTCCCTCAGTTTAATTTAGGCAGACACACTGTGTGTGGCTTCAAGGTGTGCTACAATAATTTACGACCGCTATGACATTATTTTGAAACGCGGCACAAATTATATCTTTGAAATAGACGAAGAGAGAATAAAAGAGAAGAATATTTGTGTTCGCAGACACAAGAACACAAGAAAAGAGGCGAGAATCTGAATTTCTCTACAAATGCTTCGACAGACCAGCATCTAATTGAGCTGCAAAAAAAACGCTGCTTTCACGAGCGACAGGAGTGACACTATGTCTTTTTCCACGCACCTACATACTGCTATAAATACACAGCTGAATGCAACACGTCCTCACCTGGTCTCTTAGGGCTGCTGAAAGCCAAAAGGTGCTGAGTTCACTCAGGTGTGGAATCAGTGAAATTACACAATGAACCCTGTCATCTCTATAAAACAACAAGCAACATAACACATCTCTGTGTTGTGAGTATTTTGACAGTTTCCTCAGATTTTTCGAGCAGTGTGCAACATGAGTCAGAAGGGGAATTTTCAGAGTTCGACTGAAAAATTCTCTTGCTACTTTCTCTTTCGGTTGATTGTTCTGCCCTAGATGGGACTACAGTATCGCTGCAGTAGGTTGTTTTGTGTGGAGATCAAAGGTTGGTTTCTAACCAGGAACCTCGTCGTATTTGATACTTGGGAGCCCTTCACCTGCTGTAACAGTACCTGCAGGTATAACTTGAGCATATCCTTTAGTAGTGCTGCATGGAACAAGTGAGGGATTTACTGTATAAAGTTTCTTTGCTCGAGGCAAACTAAATTCATCTTAACTTTCTGTCGGTGAGCTTCTTTGATTTTCTACTAATCGTCTGTGTAGTTGTCTATTGTAAATCACTGCAGATATTTCCCCCTCACAGTGGTGCAGGTAGCAGCAGCTCTGAATATTGAGTCACCTGCCTGTATAAGGGAAGCACACTTCCTCCATGAGCTCACCTGAATGATCTCATCCCATTCCAAGCCCGGCCTTGTTTTACGGTGCGTAAACAGCAGTGTTTCAAGCTGCAGCGTACGAGTCCTAAAACCTGGAAATGACTCGTCTCCAAGTCTATGACCTTTTTTTTCAATAGGTTTTTGGTTAGATGCCTGAAATGAGGTATGTAGTTAACGCAAGCTCAAGAGATGTTAAAGTTTGTTCTGCAACATAAATCACGTCAGTAAAAAAACCCTTTTATGAATTTTGAAACTTTTACATTTCTTTAAAAAGGCGGTAGCTAAAAGTGGCTATAGAGGACTATAAAATGTCACCTCTCCGACTAGTCCACCCTTCCAGCCTCGTTGTATATACTCGCAGTCGTGTGACGTGGTGCAGTTTGTTTCAGGTGGCAACCACCTGAAAAGTGTATCTAATGATGAAGTGCCTAAAATTTGCATTCTTTCTTATTCTGTCTGCATTACAAGTTTAACCCTTTCGCAGTGTGTTTTCATGTCATGAAAGTTAATTTGTAACATTTTGGATGCCTAAAAATGTCTTTTTGAGGGTTCGGTTGTACTCCACCCTTTCGTGTCACTTCTGTTTAGTAGTTAGGGTCCCAAATTTGGGACGACCACAAACCAAGATAGCGATGACCACAATGCTGAAGTCGAGGCTTGATAACAGCAGTCCATAAACCAATGGGTGACATCAGGGTGACCACAACCACTTGTTACACAGTCTATGCTTGGTTTATAGACTACTATAGTTAACTTTTTACTTCTGCCGAATGCATTCACTCTTCAAAAATCATAAAAGTGGTGTTCATGTTTGAAGATTATCTTGCTGAACAAAACGTGCAGCAAGCATCATAAACGTTTGTTTGCCACTTAGCTTATTTTTTGCAAAAATCCAAAATACGAGTGAAAAGAAAATCCCATTGGCCAACGTCCAGGGTTGGCCTTCAAAACTGGGTCATCCCTGCAGCACTCTATTAGCAGTGTGTTTGGTAGCTCAGTCTGAAGCCCGTTATTTGATGTGTACACACACACAGAGTCAGGCTTATCGTGTTATTGTGTTCAAGGATATGGGAGCCTGGGATTGTTTGGACTAGTGTCTTGAGATTTCTTAGCTTTGTCTGACAGCTGCACAGAAGTTATAGAGGTGGCACTGAACTTTCTGCAGGTTTCCTCTTATCTTGGTATTGGGATTATGTGTTTGAGCGCGTGCGTGTTTATGTCAAAGTCCAGGCTAAATAGTTGCAGTCTGACTTTTCTCATCTGATTTATTGTACTTGTAGAGTACTTTTTTTTTATTGCTAAAAACCTGGAACCCGAGCTTGCCTTTATGAAATATTAGATAAAGTGCACATTTTGAATTCGTGCAACACTAGAGGGAAACCAAGTGCCCTTTGTGAGGCATGCTGATGAAGTGGAGGGCTACAGAATGTGTGTGGATATGATTGCCTGAAAAAATAAAACATTTGAATATACTCGTTCTCTCTCGGTCTGTGATAGCAGTCCTTTTGAAGGAGTTACATTCATTCACCAGGAGGACTGCATTGTCCATCCAGCCTGGAACTTACACCAGCAGCTCCTCCGGCCTCCTCAGCGGCCGCTGGGGGACATGTCAGCCTCTCCAGCTCCCTCTTCAGCAGGGGTCAAAGGTCACATCACCAGAGAGCTGTGAATGTCAACCCTGCTTTGTTCTCCCCTGCAGTTTTTTAGTTTAGTCTAGCCTGAATCACACACATGCATGCACATAACCCACACATGCATATATCTTACAAGCACAGGCACACAAACATGCCCCCCCTCCCCCTCCCTTCTTTTTCTCTTCTCTAATCCAGTCATAGCACCAGTTGCTTCAACCTTTTGAATTTTTGAATAGAGTTGACCTCCATGGCCGGTCTGATGCCTCAACCCGGTTGATTTGTCACATCTTTAGTTTTTTAGTCTAACTGGAGGTGATTAAGATGAAACAGCACCAAATTCACATGCTGAACTAAAATCTAATTGTTAAAGCCCACTCCACTGAATTTCAGCACCACATGTAGTTCAATAATTTAGGGAATACACCCTCTTTATCGCGCAGAGTTAGATGAGAAGATCGATACCACTCATATCTATATGCTGAATATGAAACTACTGCCAGTTAGCTTAGCACAAAACTGGAAGCCTCAGCAGTGCTGGTAGGGTGATGTTGTAACAACATTGTAGGACGGAGTCAGTGTTTGTGCTAAGCTAAGCTAACCGGCAGCTCGAATCCGGTTCATATTTACATTCATAAATGACCAAGGTACAAATGTTCTCATCTAACGCAGCAGTTTCCAAAGACATGCAACGCTAGCTCACTGAGCCGCTCGGAGCACAGCGAGCTGCGGTCGTTTGATTCTGCGGCCAACCTTAAAGTAAAGCGATGGTTTAACTTTTAACAGCAAATTGTGTCCAGAGAATACCCACAGCCAATCAGTGAACAGACTGTGACCCCTGTGACACAGTGACCGAAGTTACAAAGAATTTCCTCCTGCCTTGAACACATGAAGACCGCGGAAAGTGTAATTATTGCGAGTCACACTTTGCCGCTGCTCGGAGTGTTTCCGGCCCAACTCTCCACCTGAAAGCAAATAACTGTATTTCTGAAAATATCAGCGTGTTCCTTTTTTTCCGGTGCTTTTGGACCATTCAATTTTTAACTTTGTATTATTATTCGCTGTTTCAGCGCACAGAGATGCTGGGGTTGGTCAGAGGTGAAGCTTTGATCCATTAGGCCGCTCCTCTCCTAAGTGGTTGTGTGGTGGAGTGGCCGCTGGTGCTGCTGCACTGAAGCTCTTTGGCCTAATTTAGCCCGAAACGTCTCTCCATCCCTTCCTGTCTTTCCTTCTTTCCTCATTCCTTTTTTCCCCAATAAGTTTTCTCCTTCTTCCATCCATCTCTCTTCTCTCTCTCAGAAGAAAAGGGGTGGTGCATTCCAAAAGCCTGGAGACCGTTCCCCTCTTTCAGCCAGTGGCCCACAGAGTGACAGAGGCATTAGAATAAGAATAGCTGTCCATTCACCCCGGTGCCCCAGTGATGAGCTGGAGGGAGCGAGGGAAGGGGGGGGGGGGGTCCCGCACGCTGCATTCCCATTGGCCGGCGGTGTTCCCTCTGTTTTCACATCGCTGCCGTCAGTTGCGCTTGAAAGTTTGTTTTACACATTCTGGCGCACATACACGCCACACATGTGCATGCACGCGTAAATATACACATTTGATGTTTCAGGGCCTGCACACATGCACGCTGGGATACGGGAATCTACACACACACACACACACACATTGGCCTACGGAGACAGAGTGAGCGACTCTGACCACGCAGTGCAGAGGAGAGTGAGGTGACCTGTGTCTGTGTGAGTACGAAGCTAGAATCAGTGATTGCTGCTCATGAATGTTACACGTTTACTGCATGCTTCTCTTACTGTTTTACTCATTTGTTTGACATCAGCTGAAACTCTCTCTGTATTCTTGTCTTCTTAGTGGATTAGTCCTTTGTGGAAGATTTGTGATTAAAAAGTGACCTTGTGCTGTCACCACCTCTGTAGGTCGCCTTTGGCTAAACTTTAAGCTATTGTAACTATGTAGCAGTTAAAATGTGACAGTGGTGTTGTTGTTAGACAGCACAGCAAGTGGTTGTTCAATTTCTTGGGACAGTAAATGGCTTGTGGCATATGCGTTAAACAAGTTATTATTGAAGCTTTTGATGATAATTAATTCTGATCTTTATGTCTCTGAGTGGCTTTTAGATCTCAATAAGTGCAACATAGGATTGTAATATTCTTGTGGCAAAGAGGCTTCACAATTCATTACAGATCTCTCCACTCAGACAGAGACTGGAGCCTGTGCAGCAGGGCTGTAGTAGTGAGAGCGGGTGGGTTCACTACCCTACCTTATCTCAACCACTCTATTACGAGCCCACGAGATGGATGATGGATGGAGAGATGGATCCATTACCCTCTACCTCAAAAAACAATCTCCATACACAACACAATGAGCGGTACAAGCATATGAAAGCATAATGAAATATAGTTGTTAGTTATTTTATTGAAAGATCTGTCACTCATTTTATAGAAGGGTCCAATTATGTGTCTTGAATTTGGATCAAGACTATTCCTTAATAATAAGTTTGACCGTAACAGCTTCTGAGTCAGTTCTCTTCCTTCATGTTTTTTGTTGTAGTCTTGAATCAGCACCTTTTCATTTCTCCTGCACTCTTGCATCCTCTCTCCTTCGCTCTCTACAAATATAAAATGCCTCCGTTTTGACAATCTGCGGATGCAGCACTTTAAATTGCATTATGTTATTGACAGCAGATGTGGATTAGCAACTTAATCTAATGTATTGTGAATATAAGCAATGGATTTTACATTCATCAAGCTATAATTAACCAGCAACAAGCAAGATAAACAAGGTCCCAGGTCTCACTTTGATTGGACAATAGGTATGTAATAGTAGAAAAGTATGAACAATTACAATTTTGTGACATTCTCATAATTAGTTCATGTCTCAGGGAAGATTGTGTTTTGCATAATTGTGAAAACCATATTAAAAACTTGAGTCACTAATCACTAAATGGTTTTCCTTGGACAGCGATAATACGCTTTTATTTTTTCATATCTTGCTCATGTACTATGTCACTGTGTGAGTGTGCATGAACAGCTCGATCCGAATATTTGCAAGAATCACAAGCAAAACAAATTCAGTTTGAAAAGTGGTGATGAAGCAACAGGTATTGTCATCCCTCAAGGTTGCTTTACACAGGAAGTTGCTATCAGAGGTGCTCCAATACCGATACCAGTATCCAAAATAACCCCGATACAGAATGCTGAATCGGCTATTGTCTCTGCACCGATCTGATAGCTCACTTACACTACGCAGGAACAACAACAACAACACTTGTTACTCCCTATGTGATCCATACATCCTGCCCGGTTGGTACTGCACGTGTGCAAGCTAGTCCTCCACACCTGTGGTTTAACACTCTGGTGCACCCTGTTACATTGTGGACAACCAATCTGTGTTGAAATCAGCAGGAGGAGAGCTAGTTCATGTTACATGTTAGCTGTTAGCAGTCGGCGGGCAGCACAGTCCTGCTTGGCTTAGAAATGAAGCTGACAGCTGACGTGGACCTGAGGGTCCATTGAGTTACATCATGGTGCGTTCAAGCTCTATCAGGTAAAAATTAGTATTCGGCAACGGTAAATTATGACGTTATTACTGTACGATGTGTTCAAATCTTAATTTTGTAAAACTTTTGGCGAGAAACTTGAATTATACAGTTTATTTTTTTATTACAGAGGGAGACCTTTTTGAACTTGAAGTTTTTGTTTTTAGCGCAGTGGCATCAGATTGGAGCTCGGTATCAGCCAATACGTAAGTTCAGTTACCTGAATCAGTATTCGTAAGGAAGAAATGGTATCAGGACATCTCTTGTTAGGATACAAGGTTTTTCAGGCTGTTATATATATAGAGAGAGAGAGAACATAAATGCCTTATTGTTATGGATGCAGTCAACGACCTAATACACATGTTAATCCGTTGAACTGAGTGTTGAGACGCTGTGGGGTCCCTCCTCCGTGCCTCTGCCTTTGACAGCGTCGACCTCTTATTGCCCAGCTGGGTGTGAACACTGCTTTCCAACAGAGACCTGCTTTAGGAACCAAACCTGGATTAGTGAGTTAGGTCAAGCTATTTGAGAAAATTCTTTAAGATTGAAGACATTTGTTTTGTCACACGACAAAGCACTCAAACGGCAGTCAGTCAATCCTTTCATTTGGCCTGTCCTCTTGCCTTCCTGTAACCACTCGTGTTTGTCTCAGAGGTCAGATCGGCTTAGCGAGTGACACGAACACTGTGTGTTCTCACCTGTCATCGTGTGTGCCGACACACACGTACACATAGCGGTCCGTCCTATTCATTGAGCAGATGTCTATGTTTGCGGATTCTAAGTATACAAGAGATTGTTTCCTCTCCATTGTTGAAACATAATCAAGATCCCCTCTACCTCAGAGAAAAACCTTGAACTACAGCAGCGATTTTGTAGCTATTATGCTCAAAGCTGCTTTGTGTAGCGCTCTAACACCAGGCACTCTGGAGGCATAATACTGTTAAAACAAACAAGGCCATTGTTAAGACTTGTATCACATCTGACGTTGGCAGAGAGTGAATAGCACTTAAAGTTAATGAAAAAAACCAACTTCCAGTTCCTGATCATTTAGCATTTCGTCAGAAACGAATGCACAAGCATTACTTCTGCTGTGAGTCTGCCAACTGTGACGGCCTGAGGCGTAAACGAGGGTGTTTTTACCGAATGAAGCTTCTGAAGATGTTTTATTGATTTCCACGTCACACTCTCAATTGATTTGTGTCTGTTTGTTACAGCCAGAGAGACATCCTGGTGTCCATGCGTCCAGCAATCACGATGCCCTTCATGGTCGTGCTTCTGAGCCTCCTCATGCTGGGTGAGTAGAAGATCAGTTTTGTCTTTGTCCATTCGGGGGGCGGGGGCTTTCACATCTCATTCAGACCGAGGCCACCTGAAAAGGAGGCTTTGGTTTGACTCTCACTTTGATTGTGGTGTGAAAGCAAAGCAGACCAACTGCAGGCTTCTGTGATACAGCAGATACAGTTTTATGCAAAAAGTGTGTGGGATGTGTGTGGGATGTTGTCCTACTCCAATATACATTAATGTGAGTTTCTTAATAAAAATGAGTGAAACATAGTGAAACCACAGTAAGTATACGGTACAAGATGCTTCTTTTTCGTCCTGCGTCTACCTGTCCGTCATTATTTATTACTTTACTTTATTAATTATGAGGTCCAGTTAGAGTCTTGACTGGTAATGCTCCTAACTATTCATGAGCTCATAAATTAACACCGATGGGTCAGTAAAGTGCTGCGTGACCTGTTGTCAAGTCATTATGTTAGGTGGTATTGGCTTATTGTGGATATATTGGTATTGGTGTTTGATACCAAAATGCAGTACAGAAATGCCAAATAGTTTTACGGTAGTGTTGAGACTATGGGAAAGTAGGGCTGGGTGATGAAACGATTTCAAAAATGTTCACAATAAAACTTTCCATGACAACAATGTTAAATTTATGAGATTTATTTTTGAGATTTATTTTTGAATCCATCTTCTCAACCTACTGACACACTAGCTGAGTAGTAAATACGTGGTCGCCTGCTCCGTCGCTGCTATTGTGGCTGTAAAACGGTGGATACACTGTTTTGCTTCACCATCAGCATTTCATCATTTCGGTCTGATAACGTTTGGCAAGTGTAGAAGAGTTACACAATGGAATTTCTTTTCCCCCATTTAAGTTATCTTATGATTAACCCGAAGTTAACCAAAAGTCTCTGGTGCTCAAAAGTAGATGGAAAACAACAAACCATAACTATCCTTGTTGTCTGTGTAGGGTTTTGTCCTGAGGAGCATACTCTTAAAACTGTAAATCACACCATTTAAGTTTGGAATTCATCCCACGTCACTGTGTGAATGTAAATGTATGTTTGTACATTTATTATGCATATGTGAATGCGTGATGGGCCGTGGACAGACACTGAGGTGCACACTCACTCACAGACTCGCTCACGGACGCACGCAAACATGCGACCGATTGCATAATTGTCCTGATAATAAGAGATTATGAGATTTGTACTTTGGGACTGTCCCACTATCATCGGTAAATGTGGCCTAATTATCCACGGAGGCATCACCTCCACGCCTACTTTACAGTGTGGACAGCTCCAACTCCATCCAACTCACGATGGTGAAGCTCACGTAGGTCATGCAAACCCAGGTTTATTGGGTCAGCTTGGAGGATTTGAAAACTCTGTTAGAATCTGGGGTATTTGTGGAATGTGTAGATAATGATGGGCTACTGACAGCAGCACTGGAGTTGAGGCAGAATGGACCCCCGCAGGGTTCATCTGTGACTGGGGGCCACACACAGTGCACTGTTAAATGTGCTTTAACTTGTCCCCTGATCACCTATGTTTCTGTGATTCAGTGATTCTATCAAAGTGCACTTGCCTCTCCCAACTGGCCTCCTCACAGGTATCTGGGTCAGTCTGTGTTACTTATTAACTGGAAGAAGACTACTTGTATGTGTGAGGAAACTGCCACCTGAGACCGATGTTGGCTTTGGCCCTTCTATACATGTTAATGAATGAATGGATGAATGAAAGATTGAATGAACAATGTTAAGCTACCATGAATGAAATGCAACACATTAAGTCTTCCTGACTTACCTCATGTCGGCATTTAACATGAAACAAACATCCTTTAAATGACTTGAAAGTATTAACGACTTACACTTGCATCTGCTCCTCTTCATTCATTGATAAAAGATAAGCTGTAGCTGTCTCAGTGCCTAATGGTCAAACTTCTTTTAATTTCATCATTGTACTATATTGATCCCTTTAAGGGGGAAATTTGTCTCTACATTTGACCCATCCCTATATATAGGGAGGAGTGGGCTGCAATGACAGGCACCTGGGGTTCAGTGTATTGGTCAGGTACACTTTGACACGTGACACATCCCAGTCGAGGATGGGCCCGTTGACCTTCCGGTTGCCAGACAACCCTCTTAACCCAGTGAGCCACGGTCACCCCCAAATGTTGGATTAACCAGTTGGTTAGAAATAGCGATGAACACTTGGAAGCATGGCTTGACAGAAAAAGAAGAGAATGTCATCTGCAAAACATTGAATTTCATCGAAATGACATTTGACCCCTCAGAAGTGCAGTGCAGAGACACCACCTGTCAACAAAGATGGAGACCAAACAAAACACCACGTGGATCTCAGAGCTCGCCACCAGTTACTGAATGTGAAAACGGTCGACATCATATTTTGATGTCGACCGTTAGATAGATTTATGATGGGGGAATGCTTGTTGTACCAAGTGTGCCTTTCAGGGCCTATTGATTGGCCTTTAGTTGAAAGAGAGTGTGTGCACAGGTCCTGTGCAGCTACAAACTCTTTGCGTGTACACGTGCAGAACCCGAAGCGTGCGTTTGCGTCTACAACGCTGACACCTGGAATGTTTTCTCTGATGAATAACATTTTCCCCTCCGTCCCTGCATTCCTTCCATAGTGCTGTGTACAGGGGGGAGATGCCCCAGGGTGTATTTACCTCTTCCACTTGGTGTATCTGCTCTGTTCGCATGCGCAGGTACGTTACGTCGCCACGCGCTCCACTCTAATCACACACTGGTGAACCAGCTGGTGTCAAACAACATCTGCACAACTGGCTTTACCTCAAGTCACACTCATGCATATCTCAGCCTTGCTGTATTTTTTGACGTAGTCTCGCGAACAAGAACACAGTAACTCTTCTTGTGTTGGTTTGTTTAAAAGATTCCCACCAGGTTTTGCCCTTTTACCAGACAGCTGTATTCTCAGTGTAGAGGAGCACCTCTAAATTAAGGCTGACTGGTAGCTTACCAATACTGGTGACTGCTAGAGATGCGCCCATTGATCCGCCCATCAAAACTGGCCTTTATCCAGCTGATCGGATGACCAGTGTATGTTTTATGTCGGGACACAGCATCACACACAGTAATGTCACAGCCACACACACACATAACTTTGGCGTGAGTGGAGAAGATATAAAGTTAGCAATTTGTCACAACTGCAAGTCTGCAATAAGCCGTGGAGGAACAACCATAAAAACATTTGGAACAATGAACTTAATCAGACACTCATTATATTGTTCTTCATTCCCATCATGCTGCTCAGAGTAGTCACAGTGACCGGCTCGTCTGCTGACAGCAGCTAATGTTAACGGAGGTTGCTTTGACTTCATTGTGATGTGTTCAAACTCTGCTCAGTAAAAATTTGTATTTCTTAATCTTATAAAATGTAGTTTTTGGCGAGACACCTGAATAAATACAGCTGTTTGAAGGAGATGTTTTCACAACAACATAAATAGATATTAGAGAGGGAATTAAATACTTAAATAAAAGTACAATCATGTATTTCCTAATCATTTGATTTATGCGATGTCCACTATATTTGACAATAACAACGTAAACGGATAACATTTAGAATTGTTGATCGTTTTACGCGTGTTTTTGAGGACATTGTGTCACGGTGAGTCCACAGCTACTGTTTTTATGCCTCGTGTGGCCTCTGTCCACGCGCCTCTGTCCACGCGCCTCTGTCCACGCTCGGCGTCTGATCTCCTTTTGATGTCATGAAAGTCATGTTTGCAGGGCCCTCTTCTCACTCTTTTTCTGAGCTTTTGTGTTCTCTACCAAAGAGCACCGTCATTACACTCGTTTGAACTTCAGACTTCTTTTGAATGCTCTCACTCTGGCTTCACCCCGGTACCTCAGCCATTTCAGCTGGAACCTCTTATCCCGAAAATAACACAAGATTGCACAAACTCTCCATCACATCGATACAATAATAAATGAATGGACTTATTGTGGAAATGCATCAACAAACTGAAATACAGTCACAAACAAAATCCTGAAAACAATGTCATCAGCCTGTTACTGCACGCTCCACTAAAGTAGTACAATGCACACACGCTAATACACATTCTGTCCTTCCCCATGCTAGTCGGGGCAGGTGGAAACCAAGTAAAGGACACGTTTCCAACACCGCGGTCACGCCTCAGATGTCAGAAGCATCTTTAGAAAATGAAGGCCCTTTCACATGCAAAGAGTGTGCCGAGTTGATGGCGCTGCCGTGTGATTACCAACACAAACACCATTCTGTTTCTGCACAGCCCGAAAGATTGGAGAAAGCCATTAGACGGAGAGCTGTTTGTGAACGGCGCTTCTTCTAACAGCAACGTTCCACGCACGTGTGGTCTATTTCAAAACACAAGTCACAGTCCTTAATTAAAACTGCGGGTCAATTATGACTTCTGAGGGGAGCGTGCCCAGACAGAGAGCCGGGAGAGGATGTCATAACACATCTGGATGTTACTTCTATCACTCTCTCTGAAACGGGAACTCCAGTGGGATAAACTGTGGTGTTACACAGACGGGGTAGCTCACAAGCTGAGATAAATGGA
Source organism: Anarrhichthys ocellatus (assembly GCF_004355925.1). Classification (NCBI taxonomy): domain Eukaryota; kingdom Metazoa; phylum Chordata; class Actinopteri; order Perciformes; family Anarhichadidae; genus Anarrhichthys; species Anarrhichthys ocellatus. The sequence continues at coordinate 170,560 of NW_022280141.1, forward strand.
AATGCAACAAATGGGCTTTTTTCATTTAAATACATTTGGTGTTAACCTGGCAGTTTTGAAGTCTTGAAGAAAATGCTGTTGTCAAAAATATAATTTGGTTCTGTTCGTTATTATTCGGTCTAAATATTTTGAGATAAAAAAGTAATTTTTCAAGTTATTCTATAACGAGCTACATATGAGAAAAAGTAGAATAAGTTAAAAAAAATATCCGATAATTAAAATAATCAATAAAATAAAAGTTAAGAGAGTGCCTTTGTATATAAATGGGTTTTAAGAAGTGTCTTGAATGGTAAAGATTCAGGTCACAAACCCTGTGACAGCACACTTATAATGATTTAAGAGGGATTAAAACGAGGATAAAGAGCTCGCTGGTCTGATCTCCTCAGGGAGGTTGTGCTTTGTTAACACTCCGTCATATTAAACGGTATATCGGAGACCCACAGTTTTGCATATATCCAGTAACTTGGAAGTGCATATGTAATATTCTTAACAAGAAGATAAAATGTTTCTTTACAGATCAGTTGCTGTTCTAAGGCGCAGAGTGAGTACATAATTAGGACTACTGACCTCGGCCATTTAACCGAGGTGGGAACTCATGCGACCACCCTATTTGGCTGGTCATTAGAGGCTACCCATGCAAAACTGCGGCAACGGAAGCCGGTGACAAATGGCCGGTGACAAACGGAATGGTGACAAAGAAGTGTGATTATGGACTCTGTTGACGAGGAGAAAGCCAGTCGTCTTAATTTGTCCCTTACCCTGCGCGCCATACTTTTTCACCTTCCTGATCTGCAAAGACGGAGGGGGGGGGGGGGGGGTGTAACAATCCAAAGTCAGATGAAGTACAAACACTGTTGTTTTTTTTTGCTCAAGGCAGTAAGATCTCCATGTATTTCCCCATCTAGGGCAGGTTATTAGTCCAGTGAGTGAAGCCATTGTGTAACGTCATAGCTGTCAGGTGAGGTGGGGTGAAACCCAGTTACAGCTCCCAGTCAGTTTCTGTGGCTGTGTATTCTTGAAGGGGTTGTTTGAGTAGAGGGGTGGGACCACTGGGCGTGATTTTCAGCTTTCAGAAAAAAAACACATCTGGAAACAGTTTTTATGCTTCTCCAAAAAATGACTTTACTTACAAAATGCATTCTTTAATTTAGCTTAATATAATTTTCTTTACTGCCGGTCTCTTTCATGCAAAGCCATGTGTTCATCCATTACATCCTTGACTTTCAGTATTGCAGCACTGCCTTGTGTTCTATGTTTGGTTAGGGTGTGTTTGATCTTTATCTACAGTCCACAGGATCGTCTTCCAACCCATTCATGTGCAACGCCGCATGTGCACACCTGCCTGTGTAGCATGTGTGAATAAGTGTCTCATGTGTACTGTAACCTGTCTTTACGTTTGCTGTGGAGTATGTCCACTCAATGGAGTGACATTACAGGCCGATTGTGAGGTGTGCTTTCTGCTTTATCGGGAGTATGGCTAACGGTGTCAGCCAGGCATTGTTAATGCCTCACAGGAATTCAGAAAATCTGCCTCAGTTAAATCTG